>NW_006787756.1:382952-387038 GCF_000442215.2 Lipotes vexillifer
GACATAAAGGGCGTGTCGAGGAAGAGCCTTGGTCTAGAAGGACAGTATTGAACTTCTAACCTTGCCTCAATCATCTCCTGTCTGAGTGATCTTAGACAAGAAATAAAGATGAAAGCCTTTGGGATTTTAGTTTCCTAATTTCTAAAATAAAGACATTTTAACAAAATATTTTTCAAGGTCCTTCTTCCTCTTAAAAGTTCGTTTGAGCTCCATGATCTTTTTTGCCTTCACCTGATGAAACAATGAAACACTTGAGAGCTATTTGGAAGGATTATGGAGGCATGCACCTCATAAATGATGCTGAACCTCACCAGTCTTGATAATTCATGCTATTTACCTGAAAGTAAGCCTGCTAGTTTCTCTCTGGAGTTAGTTCTCTCCAGCCATCAGGTTTTCTGGTACCTGGTCTTTATTTTGAGAAGTTTGTAGATAGAAATGATGAATTTTTAAATTCAATAGACAGAAGCTATAGTGAGACTATTAATCCAAGTAAAAGTATGCTAAACCTTACTTTATACCTTGAGAAAGTGTTTTGCTTATTTTGAGCCTGGCCTTGTCACAGTGATTTTAAATGGACACACACACACACACACACACACACACGTGGGTTAAGTGATGGCCCCTCTAAAGATATATCACCTGGAACCTATGAACCTTACCTTACCTGTGACCGTGGTAATTAATTAAGGATCTCGAGAAGGGAGCATCTTGAATTTTCCATGTGGGCCCTAAATCCAAAGACAAGTGTCTTATAAGAAGCAGGAGATGAGAAGACACAGGAGAGCAGCAGCTCATGTGAAGACAGAGGCAGAGATTGAACTGATGCAGCCACAAGCCAAGGAATGCCTGGAACCACCAGACACTGGAAGAGGCAAGGAAGGAGACTCCCCTGATGCCTTCAGAAGGAGCAGGGCCCCTGCTAACACACTGATTTCAGACTTCTGGCCTCCAGAACTGTGAGAGAATAAAGTTCGCTTGCTTTAAGCCACCCGACTCATGGTCATTTGATGTGGCAACCCTAGGAAACAAATACGTACACGTACTCTTTATCCCCTATACTTTCATTATATACCACTTCCCAATAGATACATACAAAAAAATAGATTTAAATGATTTGACATCTTCAGAAGATAGGAATATTTCTGGAATTAAGATATGGATGATTCTGGCATCGAAGGGTCAATATTTATCAGCATGCCAATATGCTTTTGGTTGAGTATTGAGAGGGATCTTCCTGGTAATCAGAGTTAGCTCAGTTTTGAAAGATGGAAGAACAGTGGTAATGTTGAGCAAGTTTGGGGCTTTTGTGTAAGCGGAATTTTTCAGCCTCAGCGCTGGTGACATCTGGGGCCTGGTAATTCTTTATTGTAGGGGCTGTTCTGTGCAGTGTAGGATGTTTAGCAGCATCTCTGAACTCTACCCACTCAATGAAAATGTCTCCTCACATTACCAAGTGTCCCCTGAGGGCAAAATCACCCCTGGTTTAGAACCACTGCTTTAAAAGATGACAAAAATATAGGCTCTGTGATAAGGATGAGAAAAATACTGAACAGTACATCAAAAGCAACAGAGAATTTTCTTTATTTTTTAAAATAAATTTATTAGTTTATTTTTGGCTGCGTTGGGTCTTCGTTGCTGCGCGCGGGCTTTCTGTAGTTGCGGTGAGCGGTGGCTACTCTTCGTTGCGGTGTGCGGGCTTCTCATTGCGGTGGCTTCTCTTGTTGCGGAGCACAGGCTCTAGAACACAGGCTTCAGTAGTTGTGGTGCATGCGCTTAGTTGCTCCGCGGCACACGGGATCTTCGCGGACCAGGGCTTGAACCCATGTCCCCTGCCTTGGCAGACGGATTCTTAACCACTGTGCCACCAGGGAAGCCCAGCAACAGAGAATTTTCTAAGGAGAAACATTTTCTTATTAATAATAAATGACTCTCCTTTGACTTAAAAGTGAGAAAATGTCTGTCACAGTTATAATTATCACACTGACAATTTTTAGTGTCAAAGAGAATCATCCTGTTACAGAAGAGAGATCTTTCCTCAGACTTGAAAATGATATATATGTATGTGTATACATACATATTTGTGTATACATAGACACACATGGGTATATGTGTATGCATGTATGTATATGTGTGTATGGTATGTATTGATATATATGCATGCATATATTAACATGCATATATATCAACACATACCATTGATAATTCTTTATTAACAAAGAGGGCTGCAAGGGTTTCATGTACCTCATTGTCCTGATTGGGAATTCTGAAGTTTCAGAGCATCATCATTTCTAACGATGATGGAGTAAATGAAAAGCCTTTGAGAAAGCTCTCCTTTCAGAAAGGGTACAAGACCCGTTAGTATGGGCCTTGTAAAGTTAAAGTGAACTTTAACTGCAACAGTAGTGTCGCCATTGTTTTCCAAGAGCCCTCATTTCTCTCACAGATCTAAGATTCAGCCAACTAATATGAAGACAGAATTTCATTCTTTTATTTTGTTCTCTGCAAAGTGCTTATTAACTATTTGGAAATTTGTAATCTTCCCCATGCAATTCTGTGAGTCACCCAGCTGAGAATCCATCTATTTACTGACACACACAGTTGCCTAATGAGTTTTACAAGCCATGTATAATTACAGTGAATGCATCTTTCTTAAGATACACTTGTGGTAAGCTTGGGCTCTTCTGCTTCTAGAAAAATGTTCACATGCAGGAAAAAAAGTTTCCTTGACATATCTAAAGTCTTCTTTAAGTAGAGAAATATTTATTTAGCTTTACCTTTAAAATATACATTTCAAAAGATGCAGACAGAGGATGAACGTTGTTAAGGGCTGTTTCCTGCCTTGGGAATTGGACCGGACTGGCTGATCTAACAGTTCACTGAGATCTCAGAATGACACCACTTCCCAGAGACAACAGGAATCATGAGATAAGCTCTGGAAACAAATCAAGGCCTTTTGTGGAAAAAACTCCCGGAGTCCCAGAGAGCAAAGCAAACAGTAGGGAGTATCTTCTTAAAATTGATCTTTGAAATTGAGTTTCATGAATCACAAGTGTTTCGCAGATTGTCTACAGATGTTATGAGGACTCGAGTTTGATTGATAAAGAGGTAAATTCGCACAGGGATCTAGGAGAAGGATGACGTCATGCCAACAGAGAGCCACCAGGGTCTCCCGGACCAGGGTTGCTTCCTTTCTGAGAAAAAGAAAAATGGGGGGCTGTTAGAGAACTCTTTTTCGCTAACAGCTTGCTCTCATTTGGGGAATTATTAGCAGCCTGCTTGTGGTGAGGGCAGGGCAGTCACCTGAGACAGGAGCCCAGTTTGGAGACACATCCCACCTGCACGTCGTTTGGGAAATACCTTTGTCGCCTGAGATAATTAGTAAAATGCCCAGTTCTGCCTACGGGACACACTACAGGCTTTTGAAGGAGGTGGCACCTGCTCTCGGCCTGTGGTCCGAGGCAACATGCTGTGGCTCATCACTGCCAGTGTGTCCACCGCTGTGCAGATGTCAGTGGCGTGGACTGGGTTTTTCCACCGTGAACTGAACCAGAACTTCCTCCTGACATATACTTTTGCTTGTACAAGTGCTGGGTTTTGCTCTCACGAGCAACTCCAAACCCCAAAATGTGATTCTCATTTGTGGTTACCAGGAAGGAACCTGATGGAAAATTTGACCATAAGTACAAAGAAAGTCATGTGAAAACAAAGTCCTCTGGTACAGAAATCAGGAAGTGATTCAAAAAATATATTGTGTAAACAATACTTGCTTCCCTAACTTTCACAGCAGCCGGTAGGTGAAGAGGGGGGTGGGCGACAACATCAGCCATTCCCCACTTTCTGATCTGAATCCCCGCAGCAGAATCATCAGTCTCCTAAGACTAGCCTTTCCCTGCTGGGGTCTGCGGTGTCTCCCTCTCTCTTTGCCCACCTTGTATGCTTTTCTACGGTGGGGGAGGCCCGTCTCGGCCACAGAAGCTTGTCTTCATGGCCCCTGCCTCACCTCAGCTCCAGAGGCTACTTTTGCTAATTTTGGGGCAGGGCCCCCTGGTACCACAGTGTTATACATTTTTGTCTCTAAAGCAGGAA
>NW_006787756.1:387048-409804 GCF_000442215.2 Lipotes vexillifer
GCAGGAATGACTGGCCCCCTTCCCAGTGGATGCACTGTTAGGTCCCTCAACTCTCCTGCTGCCTCTAAGCTATACAGTAATAGTACTAGCAGTAATATATACATATATATTTTTCAGTTTTTATTTTATGTTGGACTATAGTTGATCTACAATGTTGTGTTAATTTCAGGTGTACAGCAACATGATGCAGTTACACATATATGTATATCTAGTCTTCTTCAAATAGTTTTCCCCATTTAGGTTATTACAGAACACTGAGCAGAGTTCCCTGTGTTATACAGTAGGTCCTTGCTGGTTATCTATTTTAAATACAGTAGTGTGTGTATGTCAATCCCAAACTCCCAACTTATCTCTCTCCCCACCTTTGACATAGACAATTACTATTTCTCTTATAGATAAAAGATTATAATATGATACTTACAATAACATACAGTATCTTAATATTATAAAAACTGTGCACAGACTCATCTCTAGGAAGCTTCGCTGTGTTTATCAAACTAACAAAGTCTTAAGCCAAAGCATGTCTTGAGGATACAAACACCACACACCTCAATCCCCAACCAGGATGCTTTTCCGGAAAATCTCGAGCATGTTTCAAGGTGGCTGGTTTGTGGTTTTTGCGTTCAGCTTCCTGCAAGTCATTCTCTAAGGGACTCTGAGACTGATTTCCTGGGCACCGGGTCACTGGACAGTAAGCGCATCCCCACCACCTCCACTTTCAAATGATCGTGGGACTGTGACAACAGGGTTTCTGTGACACTTGCTTCTAAAGTCACGCTCCACCTAACCTTCATATGTCACTGCTCTCCACTTTGAGTATCAAAGCCGGCTGTTTTCCATTATTGCTTCACTTCCTTTTTTCTTCTTTTCTTCCACACTCTGGAATGGAAATCTCATCCATAGGAGATGCTGTGGGAGTATTAAGGGGCTGTAGGGGGAAGCCATGCGAAGCTTGAGTGCTGGAGGCTGACTTACTACTTTAAAAGTCTCCATCTTCGGGCTTCCCTGGTGGCGCAGTGGTTGAGAGTCTGCCTGCTGATGCAGAGGACACGGGTTCGTGTCCCGGTCCAGGAGGATCCCACATGCCGCGGAGCGGCTGGGCCCGTGAGCCATGGCCGCTGAGCCTGCGCCTCTGGAGCCTGTGCTCCGCAGCGGGAGAGGCCACAACAGTGAGAGACCCGCGCACCGCAAAAACAAACAAACAAACAAAGTCTCCACCCTCCACTACAACTACTTTC
Source organism: Lipotes vexillifer (assembly GCF_000442215.2). NCBI lineage: Eukaryota > Metazoa > Chordata > Mammalia > Artiodactyla > Lipotidae > Lipotes > Lipotes vexillifer. The sequence continues at coordinate 388,287 of NW_006787756.1, forward strand.
CATTAGAACTTTCCACGTTACCTCTGAGTCTCAGCGGGGAGAGCATTATGTTACCTTGCGGTGTGAGGCTAAATCATTTATTCACATAAAACACTGAGCACAATCCATGCTTGACAGAGAGCCAGCCATTGCATCTCACCATCGTCATCTCCGTGCAGGAGCTGACTTGGCTTTTTGTGTCAAGATGGATAAAGGGATTTTTAAAAGTGGCTGGAGTGGGAGATGATACAATGTTCATAGCAGCATTATTTACAATTACCAAGACATGGAAGCAACCTAAGTGTCCATATACAGATGAATGGATAAAGAAGATGTGGCATATATATATATATATATGTATATATACATACACACACAATGGAATACTACTCTGCCATAAAAAAGAATGAAATAATGCCATTTTCAGCAAAATGGATGGACTTGGAGGGCATTATGCTAAGTGAAATTAAGTCAGACAGAGAAAGACAAATACTGTATGATGTCACATGTGTGGAATCTAAAAAATACAAATACAATAAACTAGTGAGTATAACATAAAACAAGCACACTTGCAAATATAGAGAACAAACTAGTGTTTACCAGTGGGGAGAGAGAAGGGGCGAGGGACAACACATGGGTGAGGGAGTGGGAGGTACAAACTACTGGGGTACAGCAGGCTACAAGGGTGTACTGTACAACACAGGGAAGATAGCCCATATTTTGTAATAACTGTCAATGGAAAGTAACTTTAAAAAATTGTATAAAAAGAAAAAAAGAAAACTGGAAGACAAAAATAATAAAGCAACGAAAAATTGGCTGGGGTGGAAAGAAGAGGAACGAGGCAGGAAGTGGCCTCTCTCCTACCCCGGCACATCTTCCCTCTACATCTTGGTCTTCCTTGAACTGGAAGGTCTTCCTAAGCCTGTCTGCCAGTGGCCGTAGTAACTGTGGTAGAGCAGAGCTGATCAGAGGAGAGGAGTTTATTATTTACATTTTGAACCCACAGATCCTATGAGATCCCTGAACACTGAACTGGAGCTGCCGCCATCTTCTTTTCTTGTTTCTAGAGATACATGATTTTCAAAATGGAAACTTAAGGAGGAAAAAAAGCCATTGAATCACTTTATAATGATTTCTCTTTTCCTTTTAATTGCTCTTACAAGTCTTCATGGAAATTCTTAAAGCTTTAAATTATTCCTAAAATCCCAACAAGAATTGTGTCCATTTGTCTTTTCTTCTGTCTCTCCCCAAGGCTCTGTGGGGTTGGGAGTTCTCACGGAAAACTCTTTCGTTTCATGTCTCCACAGCTACTTTTGAATACAATTTTCATTTTTTTCTCTGGATGTGATTATAATCAAGATAGAAATATTTGAAAGACTTAGATTCTTAATTAGTTGATTTTCCTAAAACATCAGGTGAATTTTTGAGCAGCAGTTATAAAAGTTAGTAGGAGTTTCTGAGTTGTGGTCAGCCATGTGCATGCCCCAAGCATGGCACCTCACCTCTTCGTGGTCTCCCTGCAGAATGACCCATACAGCACTCAAAATGAACATTCTCATTCCTTCCGTTAAGTAAGTGGTTAGTTTTGGGAGTAGATGGGATCAGATAGCACTTACTACTGGATACTTTATGTGGCCTGCCCAAGAACTTTATATTTTAAATATTTGAACTTGGTAAGCCAACGTGATGGCTGTCTAGCAGGAGAATGGGACAGGAAATGTCAAGTATGCACCTTGTACTCTGTGCAAGTGAGGAGTTACCTTTCTATAAGAGGAACACTCCAGCCCAGGCTCTCTTCCTCAAAAAAAACCCAATGGCTGAAATAAATCAGGGGTCGTTTTTATCTCATGAAAAGGCAGAATGGAGATAGGTGGTTCAGGACCAGCATGGCGACTTCATGATAAATCAAGGATTTGAACTTCCACTTTTCTGTCCTCAGAATGTGTCTCTTGTTCTCATGATCCCAAGATGGCATCTGAGCCCAAGCCAACCCGTGCCCATATCAGGTGGAAGAAGGGAAGAGGCAAAAGGAACTGTCCCACTTGTATCAGTAGCTTTTAAAGAGTATCTGAAGCCCTGTCCAGTCCCTTCTGCTTATACATCACTGTGACCAGCCCTAGCTGTAAAGGAGGCTGGAAAATGCAGTCGTTTATTTTGTTCTTTGTAACTGAGCACGTGGCAACCCTGAAAACATGAGATTCTACTGGAAAAGAAGGAGAGAATGAGTTGACTATTGCAGAGGTCTTGGCAGCTCTGCACCCTCCTTCTCATGGAGTATATCCAGATCCCAATTAGAGAAACGCTTTGTAGACTAGAATCAACTCCTGAAACTCCATAAGGATTTTTTTATTTGTCTTCTGTCTCTCCCCGTTGCAGAACATGGTTCTACGGGGCTGGGAGCTCTCACAGAAAACTCTTCAGTTCTGTGTCTCCCCAGCTAGTTCTGAAGCAATTTCCATTACTAGGGCCCTTAATATTTAAACCCATTTCTACTGGTAAAACATCCCATCTAATAACCTTGAGCATTAAAAACCTCGAGCATTAAAAACCTCCTTAAACTACTCATATGGTTTACTTTTTAGCTTACAGCACAGTTTACACCATCCTCCCAAAGAGGCAGTCAAATTGATCACAGCCACCTGTGGCGGATCCCCCCCCCCACCCCCATCGCTGACCTTTAGGTAGAAACACAGTATCAGCCTCTTAACCACTGCAGCGATCACTTTGAAGTCAAAACTTGCTAAACTGTCCTGGAAGAAGCAGCAACAGCTCAAGTTGTCTTTTTAACTGGAATATTTGCCTGTGAATTTCTGAGTTAATGTATTTTGACCCCAACCTGGTTTTCTGGCCTTGATTTTCTTCATTTCAAACTTGTACTCTTAGCTCCTTAGAAGTTCTTGGAACTAGTTTTTCTTATAAATTGTGCTACTGTAAACCCTGGGCTGTCATCTCTACTATCCCATTGCCCCCCAAAAAATGCTACCTTAAAGTGATTTTCCCGCCACATCAGCTAGAAAGAAAATCACTCCTTTATTCTTACCTTTGCTAAATTATCTGCCTTTGGCAAGAGATCACAGAGAAACTACAAACAGGGATAACCATCCTGCCTGCAGACCCACGGTCTGGCCAGAGACGCCGTCTCTTCCAGACCTCTCCCTCTCCCAGTCTCTCTCTTCTCTAGCAAGTTTGCTCTCCTATTGGTTTGCATACTGAATTTCTTCCTTCTCTCTGCATCACTAGCTCTATGCCATTGAATTATCTTCAGTAATGAAGTAAAAGAGAAATGAGGAGCAAAGTGCGAAAATGATTTTCCAAAGAAAACCCTTTAATATTTTCTCTCTCTCTATTTTTTGTTTTGTTTTGTTTTTTGTTGTTTTTTTGTCTGTTTTTTTTTTATATTGGAGTAGAGTTGATTAACAATGTTGTGTTAGTTTCAGGTGTACAGCAAAGTGATTCAGTTATACATATACATGTATCTATTATTTTTCAAGTTATTTTTCCATTTAGGTTATTGCAAAATATTTTCGATATACTTTAGCCACATAAACCTTTTTTTAAGCTCTCCTATCCATAAATCTGTTGTAGCTCCCATAATTATCTCTTTCATACCAAGTAAATTTAAAATTCATTAAATTGCCTCAGCTTTGATGAAGGATGGAGCTCTGAAACGCGATGGTTTGAAGTGAGGCATAGATTAGCAGAATGATTTCCTTTTCTCTATGCATGGAAAAGATTATGCCACATTTAGCAAGTACCTACTGGAATTCTTAACTGCAGTTAAATCATGCTAGTATTTTCCTTTGGGTTGAGGCAGAGCGGTTGAGTCTGGTGAGTGATTCCACACAGGTGAAAACTTGGCGAGGAGCCTTGTAACCTCAGGCTGTGAATCTGAGCTGAGCTATAATTTTCGCACAACCCTCTGCATCCCTCAGAATACATAGGAGGGACTGAGTTCTAATGAGGGAGTGCAATTATTTCTATTTACTCAAGAACTGAACAGAGCTATTAGGAAGAAAGTCTTTTGCAGGATGAAAATAATTCTTCAGCAGCAGCAAGACAGTGATGGAAGTTTTGTGAGCTAAGAGGAAGTCAGCTGAAAAGGGCTAGAAAAATCATCATGAGTGTTTTTCCACTCCTATAAGTCATTAAAACTGACTTAAAATATTGAGAGTGATTTTTCATTGAAATGACTCATCCTACCGTAACCTAATGGTCAACATAATGCTTTCTCTTCTTTCTTTTTTCTTTTTTTTTTTTGATGTGGACCATTTCCGAAGTCTTCACTGAATTTGCCACAATATTGCTTCTGTTTTACATTTTGATTTTTTGGCTGTGAAGCATGTGGGATCCTAGCTCCCCGACCAGGGATTGAACCCACACCCCCTGCATTGGAAGGCAAACTCCCAACCACTGGATCGCCAGGGAAATCCCTCTCTTCTTTCTTGATTTTTAAAAGTGTTACACTGAAGCAAGGTAAGTTTACTCAGAAACTCGACAGTGCTGATGACTCTAGAAGCACCCTTGGATATTCTTTTCGCTGGTGGTACAGTTTAAAAGAGAATTGGTTTTGAAGGAAGAGTCTTAGAGTTTGATTCTGCATTTGTCAGCTATGACCTGGACCATTTCCTCTTTGAGTCTCAGTTTTCTTGTGTGAAAAAAATGGAGAAAATCATATCAAATTGCTGGCTTGTTGAAGAGGTTATGCCAAAGCCCCTAGCACAGTGCTTGGCACACGGTAGGGACTCAAGAAGTGTTAAATGCCTCCTCGATGGTAGTGATATTACTTTATAGTAAGATTATTTTATTATTTAGAGTACTACACTAGATTTATAAAGAACTGAAAGCAAGCAAGATAAATGAATGCGGCAAATCATTTCTTAGTAGAGATTAGTTAGCAGTACACATAATATTGGCATAGATTGGCAGGTATTGCGTGTCTTCAGGGTTGATTCTTAGCTGTGAAAACACTTAGTCAAAAGGAAAGTACGTTTTTTATTTGATAGTTATTAGCAAATTTCTCTCCAAAAAGCCTGTTCCAATTTTGATTCCCCCTAAAGGTGTATGGGAGCACCCAGTTTTCCAATCCCTGAGCAGAGCTGTTTATTTTAAAAGTTTTAATTCGGGCACAGCTATGAGAGGTAAGATCATATATTATACTGGCAAACCATTAGTACAGGATTTAAACCTAAAAGTGCTGGGCAATTTCCAGAAGGCTTGGTCATGAAGTGCTCTCTGTATTTTAATAGCATGACTTACTTTCTTCCTTCTATTGGCCTGTTCTTCTTTTCACTGTTTAATTGCTGGGTGGAAATACCCTCCCCTTTGCCTTCACCCCCATTCCTCAGATTCTTTTTTCCTTCCAGGCTTTTGCAGAGTCATGTTTCTTAGCCCAAATTAACACAAACAGGGAGGACCATGTTATCACCGCCCCTTATTGCTAAAGAAACTTCTCTAGGTTAGACCTGTACAAAATCAGTAGAGACTGTGATACTCAAACTAGAGTGTGTGTAAAAATCAGAGCATTGTGATAAATAAAGATTTGTGGGGTCTCCTCAATAGTGTCTCGTTCTGTAGATCTGGGATGGAGCCTGAACATTTGTTTTCAGTAACACCGTAGGTGATGCAGGCAACCCCCAAACCTGACTGTTACAGGAGATAGCCACGCTTTACCCAACTAGATTCACTCTCTGTGAAGATGTCTTTTATACTCATGATTGACAAGTAGGTCCCCGGCATCAGACTTCCCCAGTTACTGCGTACTCTCTGCTTTTAAGCTGTGATGAGTCTTTGGGAGGTGCAGCCAAAAAGCCAGTGCTTCATGGCAGTTAAGAAAGTATTTTATTGGGACTTCCATGGTGGTCCAGTGATTAAGACTCCGTGCTTCCACTGCAGGGACCACGGGTTCCATCCCTGGTCTGGGGACAAAGATCCCGCGTGATGCTTGGAAAACAAAAGAAAGTATTTTATTGACATGGTGATAACTCAGTAGCCTGAAGGCAACTTTACTGAAACTCCTTGGCATGACAGCCTTACACGCCTGACCAACTTCTTTCTGCCCTTTGTACCACCTGGGTCCCTGTGACCTCAACGGAATGGGCAGAACTCTGTCGGGGGCAGCACCGTAATTGTGGTATGAAATCGTGGCTTGGGAAGGGGAGGAGGGAAAAGGGGCCTCTAGAGTTAGCTCTTGTTTGTCTTGGAGTTTTTCAGCTCTTTAATCAGGTTTGTTAATGTTGCTATTGATTGATTCAGCCAGCCTGGCTTTGCTGGCTTCTGTACCTAGCATGGTTCCCAGTACGCGATGTGTAGCCAATACCTGTTTACTGGACGCTCGTACATGCAAACATGCCTTCAACAAAGTTCTACTGAGAGTCTACTTCTGCTGAGGGCAGGCATTTGGATCCTAGGGGTGTGATGGCAAATGAGATGGACCTGGTTGTTGCCCCAATAGGGTTGACATTCTAATTGTCAAGTTCACTGCAAACTATAATTCTATCAAGTGCTACAAAGAAGAATGTACAGGCTTTAGTGGGAATAAGCAATCTAGCTGGGGGATCAGACTTAGAAAAATATTCCTTCAGAGCATTCAAAACCAAAAAGAAACAAAGAAAATAATGAATCTTTCTGGTCAATATGATCATCTATTTCAAGGTACTTGAAGTTGTTTTGAAGAAGAGCTTCCCAGCTCTGATGGGTTTGTCTTCTAGTGTAGTTATATAATGTATAGGCTTCTTACCATAGCTACTTGGTTCATTCTCAAAGGCAGGTAGGTATCTTTGCCTCTTTTAACCCGATATCCAGACCTGTGCTAAGTTCCCTGGGATCTTTCCAGTATCAGAGCTGATTTTAGGCCCCATACGTGGCTTCCAGCCACAGTGTTCTTGGGACCACGTCCTGAATGTGCTCAGGGAAGCATGATAGCTATTGTCTGGAATGAGGATGCAGTTTCTCTGAGCTTTACAGGTAGATGACTCCATGGATGGATGGCTTGTGAACAGCTTGAACATCCTTACGTGTTGTTTTTTGGATATCTCTTCATCACCATATTTCGGGACATCTGCTATTGGGGATCCTGTGAAATAAATTAATTTGTGATTTGATTGGTCTGCACATGTAACCTGGATACCCTTTTTCTCTTCGCTCATACTATGCAAATGAGTAGTTATTAATGTCCATTAAAGTACTCCAAAAAAAAAAAAGTGTGTGCTGTCGACCCAGTGACATAATTAAGAATGCTCTCTTATCCTCAGGGAAGAAGCTTCTAATATGCTTATTACTGGTACCAATCAATGTCAGAGCGTGAGCCCAGAAGCCGTTGTAGAGTTGCTAAGTGGAACTTCTCTGAGCTAATTCCATATAGAATCCGAAAATCCAGCAGTACTCAAATTAGAGAATGCATAGAAATTAGAGTGTTTGTAAGGAATTGATACCTTTTGGCACCGTAATTTGAAATGTTCAGAAACAATGGTTTATGCCCGTTGAAATCTATTTAATATTCTGGAGAGTGGCCTCATGCTGCCCTAGAATTCCTGAAGTGACTCAGCAGTTATCCAGGTCAACTCAACAGATACTTATTAAAGACCTCATCTGTTCCAGGGACCCTTTGCTGGATGCTGAGAGGTGATAAAGAATGAATAAAGTAAGGTTTCCACCCTCAATATTCCATTAACCTGGGGAATTTGTGGGATGTAAGTCACAATGCAGATTGACCGATATCAAGATAGTTTACTGTAATACTCCTTTGGACCTAGGACAAGGTGGAGGATGTATGGCTAGTTACAAGGGGGTGAATAAAACGATACGTCGCCCTTGATGTTAGTGACCAAACAGCATGATGTCATTTTACATTGTTCCTAAAATTTTCATATCTAATATAACAAAGCAATTCAGAGCTGAATGAAATCTCTCTGAAAATTATTTTATTGGTCTACCATTCACTTTTAAACATTCAGGGCAATAGTTGCCTCTCTCGTGTGGCCACCCTGCCTGACCTCTCACCTTTATTCCCCATGTTCCTCATGTCTCTCTCGCACAGTATCCTCTGTCTGCCCACGGCTGAGAAGGCTCACAGGAAAGAACTTTGCCTTCTGAGAATCAGAACTTTCAACTCTCAGATAACAAATTAAAGAAAAAAATCAATCAACTAAAAAAAGCTTTTCTACGTTGCCATTTGGATCCATTCAGCTATTGCACTAATTTCCTAAAACACAAATGTACTTTTTGCACCAGGGAAAGGTGCGGGGGGAAGAGAGGCAGGATGCAGTCATCTCAACCTTCAATAGGCTGTCCTGGTAGGAGTTTTACCACTTTAGGGCAGCCAATGCCAAATTGGCGTGCGCTGAAGCCTCATGGTGAAGTGGAATTTACACTGACTTCTTGCAGGGAATGAGACAGAGCAACCCAAACGCATCCTCATCCAAGCATCCAAAGAGTTGTTTAAGCTGAAGGATAGCCCTTGACCGACTTATCCATAGGCGACTGTCAATGACACTCCTGCTGATGCCTAAGGAGAGCCACTTCCGGCACCAGGGAAGGAGGGGAGAGCTGAGTTCCTCCCACTGGGGAGTTGGATGGAGTTTAAGATGTTGGGATGCAGAAAGATGGGAGGTTGTTCCAGGTGGTTTCAGGTGAATTCGGAGACTTAATAGATGGTGCTGTGGCATGAGCTGAGCCTGACTGGGAATTCAAGCCCCTACTCCCTGCCTTACACAGCTGGCTAGCATTTGGGGGCTCCTCTGCTTATGAATAGTTACGATCACTCAATGTCAGGTAATGTGCATGATTACATTTTCTGGACTTTGTTTTAATGAATGAGTGTCATATTCTCTCAAGATAACTCTTCCTGTTTTAGAATCTGTATTGAATAAAGGGAGTTTGATGAAGTGGAAAGGCTAGGGGCTTTGGAGTCAAGCGGACTCCAAGGTGGGATTTGTCTTCAAATCCTGGGGGGCAAGTTACTGAAACTCTCTGAGCCTTAGTTTCCTCATCTGTCGGGTTGTGAGGAAAATGCTCACCTTGTAGGGATCTAGTGAGGATTAGCAGTAATGTATGTAAGGCATCTAACATAATATCTGGCCAAGATCAGGCACTGGATAAATTATTATATTATTATTTATTTCCTTGAATCTGCCAGTAGGGCTTTGGTATAATCCTCTGTGTTCATGGTCAAGGCTCAGCTGTCTAAACTGAGTTACAGACGTGGCAAAGAAGACCTTTCCCTTATTTCCATGATCCTCTGGGTGAGCCTGAGCAGAATGTATTTTAGAAGCTGCTCTTTTCATTTCTGTGACGTGTGCCTTTTTAAAAACTTATTGTAAACACCTGATTTATAAAAAAAAAATAAACGCAACATAAAACCTCCCATGGCATCTTAGAATCTCCCAAGCAGGGCTGCAATTGGTTACCTGAGCAATAGCAAATCCCTCCAGGGCTGTGGTTCTACTTGTGAAATGTCAGTCTCCGAATCGTGACTGAGGTTGGTGAAAAGACGTCTTTCAATAACAGTGCAAGCTGGTCAGATGTCTCGGCGCCAGATGAGGCAGGGTTTTATAGGATCTCATTACCGTACACGTTTTGGCTATAGAGACTGGCCCTCTAGACCTTTTTTGTTCAGGACCTTCTATTTTGTTTTTGGAAAAACAGGCAGCAGAGTTCTTAGGGTTCGATTAGCAGCAAGTATACAATTATCAGCACACTGCTTGTATACCCCTGAGATGTCATTCTGTGTACAAGATGTCCCCAGTCCCCCAGTAAAGGGCACACACATCTAGTTGCCTGCAAACTATGCTTGACGGTGAACTCACAGTGGCTGCTGTTCCCTTGGTTTCTTTCTTAATTTTCTCACCTTAGTATTGATTGATTATAAAGAGGCCAGGTGCTTCAGGGGATACAGAGGTGACTAAGGGCTCCCCATCTCTGTACCCAGCTCTTGCGGGAGGGCACCAAGGGGCATACCCCAAGTATACAAATAACTACTATATTTAGTTATTTGTATAATATACAAATTATACAAATAATTTGTATACTATAAATTTATACAAATTTAAATTTGTATAATTTAAATTATACAAAGTACTGGATGAGAACTGTCTTAAGAGAGATAACAGATAACTGCCATGAAGATTCCAAGGAAGGCAATGTTAAATCCAGGGATAGGGAGTTGGGAAATTTTCAGAGAGAAAGACTCCTTCCTTGTGGTTAGAAGATCATGTGTTGGGTAGCAGTCCAACAGGTAAGAGGCAAGTAGGTCTTAAATAAAACCATACTCTCTGGTTGCAAAACCAACTTTGGACTAATGTGACGCTTGATCACTTTAGCATATAAGAATAAAAAAGGGAACAGTGAACTAGGGCTCCCCAAGACACACCCCACAGACCCTTCCAAGAGGCAACATGGGATTTTTAATGCAAGAGGTCACAGCTTATTCATTGAACTCTAAATACACAAATCTAAATATACCCAAGTGTACAGATTTTTGAAGACCGGTGGATCACTGTAGAGGGTAAATGGTTGTTTCTCTAGAGATGTTACTAGTGTCAGTGACCCATAAATCCACCATCCTATGTTTAGCTCATAACACTTTCAACCCTAAAATAAAGCAAAGCTGGTTTTATGACATTTTGATAGGATCTTGACTGGCTTTCGAAAAACTTTAGCTTTCTTTTAAAAAAAAGACCTACTGTTTCTTCCTCAAATCACTGGTTGCAGAAACATGGACAGATATACAAATTAACATAGGAACCACATCCCCATTTTATCCAAGTTTTATTGTGGGCCTGGACTGGCCTTTACATTTCTCTTCAGGGCTTTGAGTTCTGGCTGGGGTGGAATTTTATAACTGAAAAAATGTCCATCTGACTTTGGCCCTTCAAGTAAATACTGTATAGCTTATACTTATACTTATCTTCATTTTAAATCGGGCCAAGTTTGAAAGGAGTCGAAGCACATGTGCAGTGGGGATGGATCTAAACAGAAAAGTGATTCTGTAACTGTGCCATTTAGTGCCTTCCAGTGTTGCCCCAATTACTCGCCATCCAACAGGAACATCCCCCAAAGGATCGGTGCTTAATGCACCTTTCTCTCAGCATAAGCACTGAATGGCCCTGGCTCCATTCTTCCCCGTTTTCTCTTCTCTCCTGTGCTGGCTTTGTGCTCTATTTCCTCCCCCTCTCCCGTTCCCCATTCTCTCTGAAACCCGGGGTCACTTGCTGCCTAGGATGCCCTTTACCCCCCTCTCCATGGTGACTTTTCCAAATGTCTTCTGTCCCCCAGCCCCATGAAACATCCCTTTTCTCTTTTGTATCTGCAGTCTTCCTCCCCGCCTGCCCCCCACTGGCTTACCCTTTCCTTCTGTTTACAAACATCTTGTTTTTTCATGTCTTAATAAAAACGAAGATTTATACATGTACACGTTATCTATTCTTTAACCCAGTCACGTTGCTGTACACCTGAAACACAACATTATTAATCAACTATGTGCCAATATAAAATACAAACTTAAAAAAATAATTTGGGGCTTCCCTGGTGGCGCAGTGGTTGAGAGTCTGCCTGCCGATGCAGGGGACACAGGTTTGTGCCCCGGTCTGGGAAGATCCCACATGCCGCGGAGCAGCTGGTCCTGTGGGCCATAGCTGCTGAGCCTGCGCGTCTGGAGCCTGTGCTCCGCAACGGGAGAGGCCACAAGAGTGAGAGGCCTGCGTACCGCAAAAAAATAAAATAAAATAAAATAATAATAATAATAATTTGATATATATAATATTTTTAGATCAGTGCCAGGTTTATTATTGTTATTACTAACATAATTAGTCATGTCTTGCCTACCTCATAGAATATTCCATGAGAACTGGAACTTTTTATTTCTACTGTTTTACCTTAATGCCTTAATCACAATGTGGTACATAACAGGTTGTTGCTAAATATCATTTGAATAAATGGTGACTTACATATTAAAAAACACACAAAAATTAAAAACAAACAAAGAAATGGCAACAGTGAAAAACTTTCCCAGACATATCAGGGTCATTTCTGATTTCTTCCGCATCTAGACTTCTGATGAGACTAGGCTATGTTTCGAAGTTGTTCCTTCTTCCACTAAATTCTGCTTTCATCTCCAAGCACTTTAGTCAAACTGATCTCCCGCAGGTAACCAGAGGCTTCCTGTTGATCAGATGCAGTGCAGATTCTCCACTCCCATGTTTTTTTAAATTATTAATTAATTAATTATTTTAATGGACAGAGTTGATTTCCAATATTGTGTTAATTACTGCTGTACAACAAAGTGATTCAGTTATACATACATATATACATGTACATTCTTTTTTTCAAATATTCTTTCCCATGATGGTTTATCATAGGATTTTTTTTTTTTTTGCGGTACGCGGGCCTCTCACTGTTGTGGCCTCTCCCGTTGCGGAGCACAGGCTCCGGACGCGCAGGCTCAGCGGCCGTGGCTCACGGGCCCAGCCGCTCCGCGGCATGTGGGATCTTCCCGGACCGGGGCACGAACCCGTGTCCCCTGCATCGGCAGGCGGACTCTCAACCACTGCACCACCAGGGAAGCCCGATCCATCTTAAAGCCAGGCAAGCTGGGTGCCTTTGACACGTTCCCCACCTTCACTCTCATCATCTGACCAGCCCAATACCAAATGTTTCCTAAATTATACCTTTTCTGTTTTTATAACATTATTCTAATGAGGGTTTGGATTATTTCATTAGTCTCCTGGGTTCTAATCTCTTGCTTCTCCAAAGCATCATTTCCTCTGATTCTAAAGCTATCTTTTAAAATCATGGTCCAAACTATCTCACCTCTTCTTGCTTTCAACAGCTTCTCATTGTCTAAATGATTAAATCATCGCTCCCAAGCCTGGCATTCAATGTCTTCCATTATGTGATATATCCCTTTAGGTTGCTCTCCCACAGTGTGTCTTCATGTTCCTTACATGCAGTTGAAGACACACCAGAATACATAGCAGGCACCCTCAGGGTCCCTGACCTTTGCTCGTGCTCCTGTCCATATCAAAATGGCCCTAGGGTTTCTCTGTTCTGTCCCTTGTTCTGCTCCACAACTTTCCTGCAGTCTTTCTTGATAATTCCAACAGAATTATCTGCTCAAAACCCTATAACATATTGTAAGGGACACAGCATGATAGACGGGAAAGAGCCCTGATTTTTGCACTAGATGACCTGAGTTTAAATTCCTCTGTCACTGGCAAGTTTTGCAGCTCACTGTGGTTTCCAAGTGGCCTGGAAAGACTTTGCCACCCCCGTGCCTACCTTGTAGTCATTCTTGGCTCTTCTCTTTTTCCCACACCTTACATCTAATCCAGCAGCAAATAGTGTTGGCTGTGCTTCCTAAATAACCTGTAATAAGACCACTTCTCGCAACCTCCCCCGAGGTCTCCCAACCACCTGAGTCCACACCACCTTGCTCCCTTGTCTGGTTATTTGCAGGAGCCTCCTCCCTGGTTTTCCTGCTTCCGCTCATGTCCTGCTTCAGCCTCTTGTCTGCATAGCATCTGCAATGATCCTGCTGTCCTGTGTCAGGGCTCATGCCTCTGCTCAAAACTCTGTGATTATTTTCTGACTCACTCATCGGTGTACAAAGATGAAGACGTGACCTGTCTCCCAGCATCCTCGTTTTTCTCTCCTTATCTCCTACTACTCTTTCCCTTTCCCACCCTTCCCTCGTGGTTCCTTAAACATGCCAGGGACAGTCCAGCCCAGCCCTAGGCCTTGAATTTCCTCTTCCCCAGATAGCCACACTTCTCAGAAAAAATGCTCCTTGGCCAAAAGCATCATGAAAATCTGTTGGTAATAAGTACAATAGATTGTTGTCTATTTATATAAATATTTATTCCACAAGCAGGCAGAGGGGGACGTAAGTCACATTGATTGACCTCATTGAACTGGGTATTGAGTTAGAATGATTTCATTGTGTGACTTAATTCTCATAGTTGGTAATAAATACAAAAGATTGTTGTCTATTTATATAAATATTTATTCTACAAGCAGGCAGAGGGGGACGTAAGTCGCATTGATTGACCTCATTGAACTGGGTATTGAGTTAGAATGATTTCATTGTGTGACTTAATTCTCATAGTAATCATGGAGCCCATTTTGTAGGAAAAGAAAGCCGGGTTCAGAGATCAAGCCATTTGCCTGTACGAGTGAAGAACAGCCAAGATTTGTGGTAGGGCTTCACGCCAATGCCCAGGCACTGCTCTTTTTTTTATATATTCACAATTTATTATTATTATTATTATTTGCATCTACTGTCCACCAGGGCCTGTGCAAGATGCTTCAGTTACTGTAATGAATGGAAAATTGTATTTTGCTCAGCGCGCTCAGTCTAGGGGGAGAGCCATCCTTGCAAGAGGTTCTGGCAGCCGGCCAGCATGCCATAACAGGAGGCAAGGGTGTTGGTAGTAAAACCCAGAGCCCTCTGGAGGGAACCAGCAGTCCTTCCCATGGGAAGTGATGATGTGTGCAACCCAGCACCAGAGAGAAGGTGGTGGGAGTCCTGGGAGGATCCCCCTCGCAGAAGGAACAGAGCAGTTCAAGCCACTGCTGGGAGGGATCAGCCGCTCTGCTCTTCCCTTGTACCCTGTGTGTTAGAAAAGAGCTATTCCTCCAGTGTCAGCATCCTCGCTAATTACGGGGCAATAGTTAAAATGATTGCCTCAGTGAGAGCCCAAGGTTGCCAGATCTTCCTTTTTTCTCCCACCCACAAAGGATCTTGAAATTTGCCTACTTTTGTGAAATCCCCTAATGGTTAAATGTCGGCAGTTGGTTCCTTTGTATTAGAATAGCAGCTTGCCCAACGACAGGGGTCTCCTGCAGGCCAGGCGTGGTCCCTCTGTCTCTACTTTGTGGATCTGGCAATGGGGAGAGAGTGGACTAGTAAACAGGTGAGCCAACCCCGAAGGCTCGGAGAGGGGATGACCTCACCGCAATCTCCGGGACCCTGCACTGGTCCTGGGAGTGAGTGCTGAAGGTGGCGTTCATATTGCTGTCCCCTCGCCACCAGACCAGCTGTGTCCGTCAGCATCCTCTCTGCTGAAACCCAGTGCCCACACCTGCAGGCAGCCTCCCCAGAAGTCCCTCCCCATAGTCTAGGAGGGGTGTGAGAGTGTCCTGCACCGCGATAAGGGGACAGCGTAGGAGGAATACATTCTGGACGTCTCATTGTACATTCTCCCGGAGAAACGCACAGTGAGCAGAGATTGCGGGCACCGTGGTCAGCAGAGGGGCCGTGGGAAGGGGACTCAGGCTGGGTTCAGGAGGTTCGTGGAAGACAGTGACTCTGATGCCCTCACATGGGCTCTTCTAAAACAATCTCAGAAGGGCTCCTTCCCCTTTTTCATGAACGTGTTGCTTACAGCAAAGAGTTTTTCAAAAATGCAAAATTCAAAAGTGGAGCAACTCAAAAAGATTCTTTTGACCTCCAACATGCTCCCATTTCTCAGCAGTGGGCTGATCTTTCTAAAACACGCGTCAGATTATGTCTCCACCTACTTAAAGTCCTCTGACGGCTCCTTTTAGGATAAGGTTCACTGTGGCCCCCAACCAGAGTGCCTTATGGCCTCACCCTGGCTCCTGTCTGGCCCCTCCTCCTCCTTCCCTTCCCTGCGCCCCCTGCCCCCTTCCCCCCATCATGCCAGGTGGGCCTCCCCATGGGAAGCTCCTGTGGTCCAGCACCTCCGGGCATTTCACACCTCAGCCTTCCACCTGTTCCCTTTTCCTGCTTCCTCCCACCCCCAGCTCCCAGCCTTACTAACCCTGTCCTTTAGAACTCAGTTCAAAGGCCACCTCTTCCAGGAAGCCTTCCTACCTCCCTCTTGTCTGATTCAGGTGGGTTTCTGTGTCCTATCAAGCATGCTACCCGCCTCCAACACCGCCTTTTCAAACTGATAGTATTTGTAGGATGTTTTGCCCCCCACCCCACCCCTCCCCACACCCACTCATTAGGCCGTAAGCTCTTCTGAAGACAGGAGGAGTTCTTGTTTAATTTTTTTACCCCGATCCTCACGGATACGTCACACACCAGCGTGCCCTCTGAATGACGGCTCCATTCTCCACTTGTGAGCCCTGCCTTTTTCTATCCGCCTCCCTCCTCTTTGGTCCACTTGGTATAGAATACATCCCGTTGCTTCTCCACTGCTTCCTCATCCCGGAACACGCTTACACCCTCGAAGGGGCTCTGCCCTGAGTTACCAGTCGAGGGCCTGACAAAGGGTCCTTCTGTGCAGCCTTATTCTCCTTTTCCATGAAAATCTCACAAGGGATACAGATGTGGGCATCTGTGCATGAAGCCTAAGGAACTGTAGAACCCCTGCTTCTAGTGTTTTAAATCTATTGTTGTCAATCCTCCCAACAGGCCCCTGAAGGCGAGTACCCATATTTTACAGATGAGGAAACTGAGACTCAGGCAGGTTAAGACCCTAGTTCAAGGTCAGGTGTCTAGGGAAGGACTGAGCCCATGCACTGCCTTGCCTTCTTCATCAGAGGTGGGCAGCAGGGAAGGGAACCTGCAAGTTAAGGGGCACAGATGGGCCTGAAGGGATGAAAGCAGGACAGCGAGCCTAAATGCCCTAGGGACTGGGCAAAGTGAGACCCACTCAGGGAGGACAGGGACAGTGGCCCCAGGATTTAATTTTCTTTATGCCTTCCTTTTCACCACTGCTGTTCCTGCCATAGCAGACCCTGTTTGTTTTTCAAATTTAAATAATTTTTTTATTGAGTTAATGCCGATTTCCGTGTAATTGTAAGAAATAAGACAGAGCTAGCCCATGGATCATTCACCCAGTTTTCCCCACTGCGAAGCCACATATAGCATCACAACCCGGGCTACTGACATCGAAACACTGCTGCTCTTATTCAGATCTCTCATTTTACTTGTATTTGTGTCTGTGCGTTGTGGTGCATGTATGTATTTCGTTCTATACACACGTGTAACATCGTGTATCCACCACCACAGTCAAGACAGACTATTTCCATCACCAAAGATCCCTACTATTGCCGTTTTATAGCTACACCCACTTCCTGGTAGGGGAGAGCACTTCAACCCTAATCTGTCCCCTGTTTCTAAAGTTTTGTCATTTCAAAATGTTATATGAATGAAATCATTCAGTATTTCACCTTCGGGGTTGGCTTTTTTTCACTCAGCATAATTCTGTGGAGATTCACCTATGTTGAACCTATGTTTGACCATGTGGGCGAGGTGGGAATCAGCTGGCTAAAATATATTCAGGACTTTGTGTCCATGATGGCATATGGCTACAAACCTGGGCTTTGGAGTAATAGTACTGGAATTCATATTCTAAATCTGCTGCTTATTAACCGTGTGGCCTTTGCAAGTTTCTGAACTTCTCAGCCACAGTTTACTCATCTTTAAAACGGGGATAATCATAACAGCTATCATGTTTTGAGCATTTAATACGTACCAGCACTGTTTCAAACATTTTACATATAAGAATTAATTTTCACTAATATTCCTATTTTGTTGATGAAAAACTCAAAAACATGGAGAGGTTAAGTAATTTGCTTAAGGTCATGCAGTTAGTTAGGGGTGTAACCAATACCAGCCCGGTATACCAGTGTCCATGCTCTCAACTGTTTAACCGCTAGGCTAAACTCTCAGAACATATACCCTGGAGTATCTGCCTGTTGGGTTTGTTAGGATGATTAAAAAAAAATCCATATAAAGGAAATTGTCTCATTAAGTTAGATGATCCTATTTAAAGCCTCAGTGCTTGGCACGTTCATGTTCAGTAAATGCTACCAGATGAATTATTATTATTATTAACATCCCCATTATCATGATTTGACTTTTCACTTGGCTGCCAAGATGCATTTAAAATAAATGGATTCCCAGTTGTCTTTTACTTTAACTCTCATCATAAAATCCGTTGAAAAGTATGCCGTTGTTTCTAATTCAAAAATTTCTTTCTGGCATTTCCAACCTCGGTGTTTTGCAGTAACAGGTACTTTGATATGTATAGTTTCTAAGCCATGTCAGCAAAAAGCCGTTCTGGTCAATTTTGAAAAATTCGATGTCGAGCACAATTTATTTTTCCATCCTGCAAAGTCCTAAAATGTATTAGGAATAACTAGATCTTAAGAACCTACGAATTCAGTTTTCAAAATTAATGTGAAATAGTGTCGAGTATAAGAATGTGCGTAACTGTGACGGTATATAAAAGACTTGTGTCCCCCAGAAAGATCGAGACATTGAAATTTTTATATCAGTGCTGAATGCTCCTTCAGCAACAGCAGTGCATCATTTAATACAGCAACAACATGAAACTCTGCAGGGGGTGAGTGTTCAGATACTTTATGTTGCCTCCCCTGCATGTCTTTTTCATGTTGGCCCCATGCTGAGTAGCAGCCTTCTGTTTAACCTGTCTTAAGGGCCTCAGTTGCTGAAATCAAGATCTCCATTGTCAAGAACTTGATTTTGTCTTATAACATGCCCTACTAAGACCCTTGCTTGTGAGATTTTTGGTAGACTGAACTTCCCTGTAATATGAAAAACATCCTTCAGGTCTGGCTATTTTCCTATTTCCAAATCCACAACTCCATTCTGAAATCTGAGTTTCTTCCCTAGAAAAGCTTTTATTTTTCTTCTTTATGGTAGGCTTTCTCTTTTCTAACATCACCACACCTGTGTCATATTATCCTGTAAATTCATATTGAGTGCAAATGTATTTTTCTCTTTGTGGGATATAAAGTAACATGTATTCAGAAATATGAATCCATTTCTGCCGAGTATATGCAATCAATCATTTCATGAATGAATGAAACTTTGGGCCTGTTCTGGTATTTTCAAACAGCTTCTTCATAATATTTCTAGATATTGATAAATTAATAGGCCATCAGCCTGTCCAGATATGGCTCCCTTATGTAACAAGGATGTGTTTTATAACAGTTTTCCTCTGAAAGATTTTAAGTGCAATTAGAGAATGAAATAGGTACGTGTGGATAAATAAATAATTTTAGACTAGAAGGCTACTATGAAGAAAAATCAGAAATGAATTCTACAACTGACAAATACTGTTCCTAAAGGCTGTTGGTTCACGGGACTTGTGGATTTGCCTTCCGAAGATGAACCAGCTGTTTCTCACCTCTGTGAGCAACTGGGAGCATATGGTGAAACTCAACAATTTTAGTATATAACACCTTTCACTCAAGCATCTCCAAAGACCTAATAGATGCTGAGCTCCTGCTGGACACCAACTCAATGCCACTTTTCAGAAAACAAGCCATGCTCTCAATCATCTAAATCTGAAGATTTTGGTGGTGATAAGTCTGCCAAGTAATTTTGGCAATTCTTCTTTTCATCGGGTATTCTCGGGGTGAGGGTTGTGAGCTAAATGCTGCATAAACAGAATCTCGAAGATTGCTGCAACACCCCCAGTGCCAGAGCCACGTGAATAGTGTACTCATTGCACCATTGGAAAACCTGAAGCCTCTGTCTACATCTGGGCTTTAAAAAACATAAAATAAAGTCTTAACCCCACACTCCAAATTCTACCTCAGTTTCCCATTTAAGCATAATTAGAGCTTTTTCTGTTTTTTTAACTGGCTCAACAGTACTGCTCCCTACTATTGAAACCCTCTTTCTCTCCACTCCTGTTTCCAAACTATTGTTTAACCACAATTGCTCATCATCATCCTGGGAAGTCTGCACTGTGCAATTATCCCACACTTTTTCCATCCTTCTCTGCTACCAAAGACTCAATAGTGCTCATTTCTCAAGGACTTCAGCACCGTCCTTGATTTAATAAATATTTATTGTAGGTCTACCATGCTAGGGCCAGAGAAAAGATGGTTATTCTGCTCCCTGCTCTATTAGAGTGTAGATTGGCAGGCTGGAATACGTACTCATCTATATCTGTGTTTCTCTTGGATTCAGCTGGGCGTAATTTTCACATGCTCACCGAGCCTATGCACGTGCAAGTGTTCCATGATCATAAGAAACGTGTTTAATTTATAAATGTTGACAGGTCTTGACTCTTAATAAGAGTTGCATGGATGTTTGAGTCTGTAACAGGGGCACACATTGAGAATATGCTTTTACCTTCTGAAAGCTGTATTAGGTCATAGATAATATGTTACTCTGTTCATCTTTGGACTTTTGAAGGATAATATTTCAGAATGAGATTGTTAATCATGTTTTGAATAATATACAGAAATAAACTAGATGTGTTAATACTTTATTAACTACTAAGATCTGCCAGAGTTGTGTGTGTGTATCACTGAAAGCATGTAGTAAGTACCTACCTGCAAGCGTTACGGGCTGTGAAGGAAGAACTCAGGGCTCAACAAGAACACCTGCGGGGCACTTGACCTAGTCTGAGAGTCAGGTCCTGCGGGGATGAGACTGCAATGGAGATGGGATGGATCTGGGTTAGTAGGTCAGAGGTAAGTAAGAGTGATGCCGCCGGAGGGAGCAGCACATCGAAAGTGGCATGGGTGGTACTGCAAGAAGGCCACTGATACGTGACTGCAGAGAGCAAGGGGGATGGTTTGAGATGAGTCTGAAGAGGTGGGCAGGGGTTGGATCATCAGGCCTTTAGAGCCACATGAAGGATTTTGGCCTTTATTGTATTGGGTGTCCATTTTCCAATCTCTACCATCTCCCACCATTATTCTCTAGGACCCCAACCTCCCTTCTATTGATTGTTCTCAAGTACTGGTCTCGTGATTCCTCAGCCTCTCCCACTACTCCTCCAGAGCTGGTGTGGATATAGCAGATAGCACAAAAATTGTTAATCTCGGTGCTGGGTAGAGAATGCTAGCTAAGGAAGGGAGCAAACAGAAAAGGCCTCACAGAAAAGGTGATGTTTGACCATCAGCATTTCTACAGGTAGACATGGGCCTCATAAGCCATACCCAGATGTTGATGTCACTCTATGCAAAGTTGGCCATCACAGGTTTAACAAAGGGTGGGGATGTGATCAGTTTGGTCTCTTAGAAAGATACTTCTTAGAGGTAATTGGGAGAATGGACCAGAGCAGGGAGGGACCAAAGATTAAGCGTTCAGTAAGGAATAGGTCTCGATAGTTTAGGTCAGGCATAAGGAGGACCCAAAACTCAGGGACTAAGTTGGCAAAAAGAGTGCTAGATGGAAGAGATTTTCGAAGAGAAGGATGTACAGGATTTGAGGACCGAGGAAATCCAAGGATGACTTACAAGAGTTCCTTCTTAGATGAGAATATGAATAATGAAGGTAATATAAGAAGTGGTGATGACAGAAGGAAGGATACATTTGGGGGTGAAAAAGGATAAGTGAATGGGGGTGAGGAAGAAGAATTAGTGAACTTTGAGACAGGTTGGGTTCAATGTCTGTGACTGATAGGAAATCCAGACTATATTTAATTTCCCAACCCCCATCTCTCCTCATATTTCTTCCTCTAATAGTTCACCAGTGACCCATTTCAGTCAATTCTAGGACTTCGGTTGACAAAAGACTTCCAGATTTACATTTCTAGTTTCAACCTCTCTCCTGAGCTCCAGGTATGCATTTCCAGATTCCTGCT
>NW_006787756.1:409814-416044 GCF_000442215.2 Lipotes vexillifer
GGGGGGACCTCAAATTCAACATATTTAATCGGAGCTCCATGTCCCTTTCAAAGACCCCTATCTCAGTTAAGGTGTCTCCCTTTACCTACTCCCCAGGACTCAAAACCGAAACATTAGTTTCAGTACCTCCTCTATCATCCACACCTCCAAACCACTGCCAAGTTCAGACGATTCTATTTCTATGGCTTGCTAAACTTTGTCTCCCTTCGTCGCTATTGATACTACTCTTGCCTTAGTTTGTGCCTTCATTATGACTCAACTATCCTATGACCAGTCTCTCCTCCTTTCATTCCATCCTACACATGGATGCCCAACCCATTCTCCCAAAGCTCAGATCAGCTAATCATGCTTCTTCTAGGCAAACAATCACAGCACAAACCAACCAACCGAAAGACAAGAACAACAGAACCACGCAGACACACAACTTTGATAATTCTCCTTTGCCCAATAAAATGTCCAGTGGATTTTCAAAGAAGATGTGTTCTTTCATGCTTTGTTTCTAGCCTCTGCTCCCCGTTTTCTTCCGGCATGCAATTTCCTGCACCGAGTGCTCCGTTCAACATAATCTGCTTGCTGGCTTCCTCCCTTATTGATTGGTTGACTCCTATAACCTATGTGATGCTCAGAGCACAGGAGGCACACTCGGAGCACAGGAGGCACACTCAACAGGTGCATTTGTATTTAGAACCGAGGTAAAAATAACTGTGTCCGAGTGGGTGGATAATTTCAGCTTTCTAGGGATGGAGCAAAATAGCAGCGAAAAAGGTTTAAGACTTATTTCCTTTCACAGATTCATTAACATTTAAAAGTAAGCTTGAAATATACAAACAATAAATGCTGGAGAGGGTGTGGAGAAAAGGGAACCCTCTTGCACCGTTGATGGGAATGTAAATTGATACAGCCGCTATGGAGAACAGTTTGGAGGTTCCTTAAAAACTAAAACTAGAACTACCATACGACCCAGCAGTCCCACTACTGGGCATATACCCTGAGAAAACCATAATTCAAAAAGAGTCATGCACCACAATGTTCATTGCAGCTCTATTTACAATAGCCAGGACATGGAAGCAACCTAAGTGTCCATCGACAGATGAATGGGTAAAGAAGATGTGGCACATACATACAGTGGAATATTACTCAGCCATAAAAAGAAATGAAATTGAGTTATTTGTGGTGAGGTGGATGGATCTAGAGTCTGTCATACAGAGTGAAGTAAGTCAGAAAGAGAAAAACAAATACCGTCTGCTAACACATATATATGGAATCTAAAAGAAATAAAGGATGCTATTAGAGGCAGGACAGGAATGGAGACGCAGGTGTAGAGAATGGACTTGGGGACGCAGGTAGGGGGCAGGTTAAGCTGGGACGAAGTGAGAGAGTGGCATGGACATATATACACTACCAAATGTAAAATAGATAGCTAGTGGGAAGCAGCCGCACAGCACAGGGAGATCAGCTCGCTGCTTTGTGACCACCTAGAGGGGTGGGATAGGGATGGCGGGAGGGAGACGCAAGAGGGCGGGGATATGGGGATATATGTAAATGTATAGCTGATTCACTTTTTTATGAAGCGGAAACTAACACACCATTGTAAAGCAATTATACTCCAATAAAGATGTTAAAAAAATAATAAAAGTAAGTTTGAAAGTAACTTCATCAGAGTGAAGGAAAAGTTTTATCTTGAAGCTTAGGTTGAAATAAAGCAGAGCCCTCAGGTTCTAGACATCTTGGTTATATAAATAGTTTCATAGATTTGTACACGTTTGCTTGTAGGGCAACATGGGCAGCTGAAGGAATGCATCACTCTGGAACCTGTTGTTTGTCAGTTCATTCTTAATTTTCTTTACTTTTTCCCCCTCCTCCCCCTCCCCTCCTCTCCTTTCTCTCCTCAACTGCAACATCTAGGAATCTATTCCTCTTTTCCGAGGAAGTTAAAATCATTAATTAGATTATGCCCAGTCTGTGCTTTGCTCATTTCAGAAATGCATTATGTACAATTAAAATTTGAAATGTCCTCAGATATACAAATTAAAAATACAGATAAGTGGAATACTAAATCCCCAAACCTCATTTTAGGACATTTAGCTTCATCTGTCCCCCATACTAAACATTTTAGGAGCTCTGTTATAAATAGTGGAATGGTATGTTTCATATTGTAACCCCTTTCCCCTTAGTATCAGGAAAATATATAATTATAAAAGAAAACTAGAAACAATACCAGCAACAAAGGTTATCAGTATTCTACAACCTGGACGTTCAGATATTGATGGAGTTGATTATAAATACTAGACTATGTAAAAAAAAAATGTTTAGACTAATTTTCCCAATTTCCTTTGAGCAATATATTTGTTTAGAATCCAGGAGTATTAGGGATCTTCATTTCATAGCTGCAGAGTGACCCAGAAAGTAGGGTGATTTGTCTAATATCCTGTAGTTAGCTGGTGGCGTTGCTGGGGTATCGTCTGGGTGAGCAGTAATTTCTAATTTAGAGCTGGGGCGGCCATTTCTATGACACCTCCCTGAACAGTTAGGTTCTGGGCCCAGAATGTGTAGGAAGCTCATCAAAGATCATGATGTGTATAATAATGCTGCCCATTTAGATTGCCCTGAATGCCACGTTTTTACTTTCTTCTCTGGGTCAATGAGATGGTGATAGAGGCAAGGATGGTAAACAACTGCCGTCAGAACTTGTTCTCTCCCTGAAGTTTCAGAGAACCACTTTTATACATTATATGTTTCAGATTATATTTGAAAAATGAAGCTTGGCTGAATAAATAAATAGAAGTCTAGAGAGCCTTTGTCTTTTTCTGTCTCCTGAGTGTGCTCAGTTCTTCTCAGTGATCTTATGAACAATAAATATTTTACTTTTTTTAAGGTAAGGATCAGTCTAGGGAGTAGATGAACTTCTCATGTGGCTAAAGCCTGTATATCATTGTAACAAAGACTCTCATTAAAAACTTTCTAGAAACAAGTTCTTAATGTGTACTTGTTTAGGAAAATAAATTAATCATACATGCCGGCTATTTAATATTGTAATTAGGTATATATATATATAGATACATCGTCAACGTGACACTAACACTTACTGGTAATGAATACATCATTAATGATCATAGATACTGTGAGGATCTTCCTTCATTCTTATTAATGCTTTATTGTGGAAAGATGGAAAGTTCATTAGACCATATGTATATGTATGTGTGTATATATACATATATATATATACATATATAAATATACATATATTTTTTAGGTTAAGCTAAATGTTTCTACACTTTCTTTCTTAGCTATTTTCTCAACATAAAATGATGCTCTTCCACAGCTTTGGAAAGAGTAAAGGATGCTTTTGGAGGAAGAAGGGCCTTGTAAGGAGGGAACCTGGTGTCATGTGAGGGAAAGGAACGCGGGGACAGGGAGGACAGGTCAGTGGATATGCGTATGAGAGACCTGAGTGTGACCTGAGGGGCCTTTGAGGCCATTACCTCACCAAGTACCTCTCTTCACTTCTTCAGTATCATTACACAAAATTCAAAATTAAGTAGCAAGCAAGGTCAGACAGGACTAGAGCAGGATGCTGTTTTCTTTCCATTACAGTAAGATCTTCTTTCCTTCATTCAGCCCTTTATTGCTTTTCTCGCTCTTGCCCTTTTCAGCTCTGTTTCATCTTTCCACTGCTTGAAGCTGTTGTTTGTGTTATCTGTGGAGTGGAAACGGTAACTCTGAGTTTATAGGCCTGGTCATAAACGAATGAGCACAACAGTGGCTTTACCCACGGTTTCAAGGGCAATTAGTCTGGCAGGCTAACGCCCATGGAATAGTCTTTCCAAAAAAAAAGAAAAAGAAAACAAAATAACCCTGAATAAACACATTTCCTACCAACACATTTTCTAACTTCAGGGGTATTCTACTAAATAGACAAAGCCCTTCAAAATTAGACTTTAAAAAATACCTTTATTCTGTTTAATTTAAGGAAAAAACACTGGTTTCTACATAACTTCTTTCTCCAATAGATTATTTGTGTGCAAAATTCAAAAGCATATATTAAGTTGTACAGGACCATGAGTGTCCGGGAGGGAGATGGGGCAGTGTGGCTTCTATTTTTCTATGCTGTTTAGTTTTAACGCCAAATTGTTTTAGGAAAATCACATTGTCCTGAATCACTCATGTAGAATCTATTTGGTTGTAGGTCACGTTGGTTTACATGAACATTATTTTAATCTTTGAATAAATCAGGATCTTTTCAGAGGTTTAATAGTCTGTCTTAAGGAAGCTTTGTTCCAAATAGACCTCAAAGGCTCATAGGACTATTTTTTTCATCTGTGATATATTTATTTGTGTTGATTTTCATGGAATAGCAATGATTTGCATGGGGAAATGAGGAGATAACTAAGAAAACATGGTAATGTTTTCTTGGTTATCTTTCCCCTGAGTAAACATAGATTCCTATGAAGAAACACGGTGGATAGTATTGGTCATTACCTTAAATTCTGGTGTGCGTATTTCCGGGCATTTTTCTCCAAAATGTGTTCTGACTGTTAAATTCTCTTCTTCCTAAATTATTCTTAAAGAGACAATCCTCTTGCATAGATAAAGGCAAATATAAGGTGCCTTTTCTTTAAAACATAAGAGCAGCCCAAATAAAGGATCTGTAAGAATAGAAAATGAATCCTTAAAATTAATCTAGGAACAGGAGACAGATCAAATGTTTCCAATTTATCTTGGAATTTGACATATGGCCTATTTACAATAAAAGATAATTGGGGTCAGACCCGATGGCCTTGTGGATTCTTCTGGCCACCCACCTCGCTTAGTACAGACTTTACAGTGTCAGGTAGCAGGTGCTATGGATAGGCAATTAGCACCAAACTCCTGGTTTTTAATCATTTTCTATAAGGCACATCCGTGTGGTTTTTTGTTGTTGTTTAACTTGCTGTATTTCTTAGGCTAAACACTATGAGAGTTTTACACAACCATGATTAGAATAATTACTCCCTAATTTTTTCAATATACTTCAATAATTTGAATTAAATACACCTCACTAGGTAGAATCCTTTGCCACTTTTGTAAGTGTTAGGGTCTTGTGAGATATTGAAGTGGACTGAAGTGGAGAATTATGATATTTAAAAAATTTCCTTTATTTGAAAGATGGTACTCAATGAATAAGTATTTTTGCTAACCTACTTTTTGTGAAAAATTGCCTCAAGTACCAAATCCTTCATGCCCCTCCTCTGTAATACAAAACACAAAGGACAACAAAATCTAGTTGCACCTTTTTCTGATCGTTAAGAATGATATTCAGAGAGCTACTGATAATGCAAAACTTGGCTTTCAATGCAAAACTTGGCCTTCCCTGAAACTTCTGTATATCATAGAGATAGGCCTGTTTATATATATATATATATATATATATATATATATATATATATATATATATATATGTATGTATGTATGTATATATGTGGTTTAGAGATGAATAGTCAGGGTAGATGTATGTATGCTGTGTGTGTGTGTGGGGGGGAAGATAAACTATATCTGTTCCCTTCTTACTAGAACTACTATCAGCTATTAAAACAAGAAGGACTCCCATGGTTATTTGGGGCTAGTAAATATTAGCCCACTTGCACACGTGTTTTGCCCTTGAGCCAGCTTCCGTCTGCACACTTCTGTGCATACATATTTAGCTCTGAGAATCCTTGATCTTGCCATTTTCCAGATAGAGGCATGAAGATTTCAAGTGAGTTAGTTTTGAAAAAGGATCTGAAAGAACAGATCTGATATGATCACAAAGTATCTCATGATTTTGTAAGCTAGTTGTTTTTCCTTTAACTTGCAAAGTTTATGGATTCCATGCTTAATAATGAAATCACATGCAGTGTAATTTTTATTGACTGTGGATGAAAACTAAACTCAATGGGAATATTTAACTGACATCATCTGTTTCTCCCTGTGTACATTTTTAAAAATTCATTTAACAAGTATGAAATGAATGTCAACTGGTGAGATGGAAAAACAGGTGGCCTGCAAGCTGCTACTTCCTTCTCTTGAGCTCAGAGCAGACATCACTAATCAATCATCTGTAGTCTCTCTTGGTGGAGTCTAGTTGTGAATTCCTAGCTTTTCTCAAAGTACTTCCTCAGACAGACACTGCCACTAAAGTGAAGATGGGAAATAAGACATTTGTTATTCCTGATCTGTAATTTACTCAGCTCTGTGCTAGACATTGTAGGGAA
>NW_006787756.1:416054-455836 GCF_000442215.2 Lipotes vexillifer
TTTGAAGAGTTTATAATCTACTTAAGGAAAAACAAAAACAAATGAAACAATTAGAGAGCAGCATAAGGCTTCAGATTTAATTTAAACTGAATTGTAATTAGAAGAGGGAAATATTTTAATCATCTGTCATATATTTAACCACACAGCAGCAATAATGTTTTATGTATTCTGATCTAGTAGTTCCAAATTTTATCTGTTCATTTCTTCACTTTATCAAAAATTCATGGCATTTGGATTGCTCTTGGAAAACATCTCTGTGTCCTTGGACACAATTCCTTAGATGTTGTGAAAATGATTTTGTTTTCTTTGTTTCTCTGTGTTAGCTTCATTTCAGGATTAACTTGGCTGAAAATCAAAAGACAGATAGCCTAATCAAAAGTTACAGTGTGTTCATAAATTTCAAGGGCTTCGAATGTTTATGTTCAGAGATGTCTGTGAAGAGCTAATGAAAAGCTGAACTTATAATAAAATCTCCTTAAATCAGATTAATTTGGAATTTATGACGATTTGGTCAGCGTCTGGGTGGATGTTTACCAGTATGTTAAGTATTTGAGAGGACTTAGAAAAAGTTAATGCTGCAAATGAAGTAATAAGATAAATTCCTTAATTATGTAAGAGAACAAACCATTTTTAACAATTTTAGAAGCATCTGCTTTACTTTTTCAGTGTAATTGCGTGTAATCAGAGACGTGGCTTTTGAATACTGTTTTGATAGTAGTAATTATAAATCCTTCTACTCATTAGTAAACTATGACCTTTTCTAGGCATTGTTTCCTGACCTCACTAGAATTCCATTATGTATTTAGAAATAACATCACATTTCATTAAAAAAACTTATAATTCAGAAATTATGCAATTTTTTGGACTTCTTATGTAGTGTGAGATACTATTTTGGTATTGGTGGTTTTCTTTACTATTTCCTTAAAAAAAATTATTTCCCCATCATACTTTAAACTCCGAAGAGAGGCACTGGATCTTAAAGGTCCTGGAAACCAGGTGGCTTAAAATTAGATATCTAGACAGCATTATGGTCCTAGCCTCACTTCCTTCAGGAGTGAGGTGGTAGAAAAAATATGAACTTTGAAGTCAGTCAGCCCTGAGGCCAAATCTCAGGTTGGTCTTATTCTCTAGGTGTGTAAAGAGACTACATTTATTTCTCCATTTATGAAGTAAGGATGATTTCTGGCATCACAGGAAGTTATGAAGTCATGATTTAGTATAATCATTTTCCTAAAAACTTTGGCATAGGACCTGTATATTAGTTAATATTCTTTTGTTTATAAGAAAAATAAATGGGTTCTGGCTAGCTTTACATAAAATCAATTTACTGTAGTTTTTGTATGTCTCTCTGTCTCAGAATTGAAGGTATTACTAAATCTTGGGCAGGGCACATGCCAGAGCAAGGTTGGGGTTCTCAGCAGTAGGATTTCATGAATATTTTCTTCAAGACGCTGCATTAATGAGACTCAGCTTCAGCCCTTCTCTGTGTTCTATGTTTAAATTTCCGAGGGAAGCAGAAACTCTGTGATGAGTCTCAGCAATCTGTGTCTCAACAGCCCCTACAGATGATTCCAATGATTGCCTAAGTTTGAGAGCTTACTGGTCTAATGCAACCTCTCTCCTCCTTCCCTGCCCCATCTCTGCTGCCTCTATTTAGCGGAGACTAGAACCAGAGAAAAGTTCACTCCCTGAAGGCCCTTGTGATTCTGCATGTATAAGATAACTGTGGTCTTCCGAATCCTTACTGCTGGCGTCATAGTACATGGAGGTTCCTCAGGTTTTAACTGTATTCCTTCTACATGCCATGGGGAAGCAGCCACCTCATTTTCCCTATGCTGTGAGAAATCTCCCAGCAAAAACCATGATCTGTGCCCCCCACCCCTCATTCCTCCAATTGCATATGGAAGACTTGCCTTCTAATGCGATGGAATCATTATTTATCTCCTAGGAGTAAGCATTTCTCTTTGGGGCACTAAAGTCTTAAATCAACAGAGTTTAAAATCTTGGCCAGGAATCAGTCACTTTGCAAATGGATCATTAGGTACATTCATGAGAAGCACCAGCTCCACCTACCCAGATGGCTTCCCAGATTTCTTATATTCTAACCATTAAAGAAATGGCAATATATTTAGGCTACAGGCCTAGAGTACATGTTGTTTCCCTCAAGACAGCATCCTAGTATTGCCAGGTATTATCACTGAGTCATAAGGTCAATGTCATCTTTCTAAAAAGTCATCTCCTTCTGGATGACACTGAAAATTACAAGACTATGAATGTCATCGGGATTAGCGCATTATCACACTATGTAAGAAATCAAAGCAGTGTGTAAGAGATTCAGTAAATACTTGTACAAGGATGATGACAAAGGAAGTGACATTAAATCCAAAATAACTGATCTTGATCATTAGGACAAATCGCTGGTCAAGCTATGGGAAAGGCTCAAGAGAATCGACCTATCTATCACATATTCTCTATGCCTGTTTCCTTGTTTGCAAAATGAGGATAATACCTACTTGACGGCATTCTTGTTTTACAAACCAACAGTGTTTAGCATAAAGTTAGGACATTAAATAGTAATTCCTTTTCTCTTAATTTTTCCTACCACCTTATCATCAAACTAGGTCTGAGGAAGAAGAGATGTAGCAGCATGGGAAACAGCATTGTGAAAGATTAGCACTTTGTCACTTACTAGCATTTGGACTTTGAGATAGTTTTCTTTCCTGGTCTCATATGTAAAGCCAGGGAATTGAAACAGATGACCAATGGCAAAATTATATTCTAAGATACACGTTCATATCATTAGCAGTCAGGAGTCTAGAATCTAGTATAGTAGAAAGTTAGGATCAGACAGATCTGTATATAAATCTTGAGTCTGAATGACTCTAAATTCTGATCCCGACCTCCGGCTTTTTCACCTGATAGCTGGGTGAGCCTCCCGAGGCCCTCTGAATCTCTGAGTCCTCGCGTGTAAATGTTGGGATAATATCCTACCTTATAAGGTTGCTATTAGGAATAGGCAAAGAAGTTATGTAAAGTATCTCGAGCACCACTCTTCAGTGTAACAGTCTCTGTGATGATGTCAGCGTTCTATCTGCTCTGCCCAATATGGCAGACACTAGGCACATATGGTTATTAAGCCCTTGAAATGTTGCTAGTGCAACTGAAAAACTAAATTTTACATTTTATTCAATTTTAATAATTTAAAGTACTAGTTGTTCAAAAATGCCTGAGTCCTTTTTATAATCTTTTTAAATTTTATTTTTACTTATTAATATAAAGTTCTAAAAGTCTTGTAACTGAATGTAAATGTTATGGCTTGCATGTTTGTATCCCCTCCAAAATTCATATATTGAAACCTAAAGCCCAATGTGATGGGGTTAGGAGGTGGAGCCTTTGGGAGGTGATTAGGTCATGAGGGTGGAGCCCTCATGGGTTAAATTAGAGGCCTTGTAAAAGAGACCCTGTAGAGCTCCTGTGCCCTTCCACAATGTGGGGACACAGCAAAAAGACCACCATCTATGAGCCAGGCAGTGGGCTCTCATTAAATACTGAATCTGCTGGTGCCTTAATCTTGGACTTCCCAGCCTCCAGGACTATGAGGAATAAATTTCTGTTGTTTATAAGCCACACAGTCTATGGCATCCTGTTATGGCAGCCTGGGCAGATTAAGACAGTAAATAACAAGTAAAATACAATCCATAGATTTTTTTTTTTCCCCCCATCGGATCCTCCTCCTCCAGAAAACAGAAGCCTGGAGGAGATCACGGGGCTGAAAAGGCTGGTAAAGGAGGCAACGTCCAGGGGAGAAAGTGAACTTAATATTGGGCAGATCACATAAGCATATTAATCCAAAGGGACAAGTGAGAGTCAGAGAGTCTAGTAGTGAACCCAGGGGTGCAAGCCAGGGATACCGGGGATGACTGTGGAGGAATTCCCCAACCACAGGGCTCTTCACAGGTAAACAGGGACTTAGGAGGGTCAGCTATTCCCAGGCGGGACATTCACTGACGCACTGAGATCTAGTACCAGACATCGGCAAGAACCTAGAACCGAACTCTGCTTTGAATCGCAAAAGCCTAGAAAATTGAAATTATTTGTTCAATGTCATGCAAGTGGTTACTGGCAGATTGAGAGTTAGTATCCCCTGCAAATTAGCCAGTCATTAGGATAGACACAGCACAGGGAAATATAGCCATTATTGTGTAATATATAGCTTTAAAAGGAGCATAATCTATAAAAATATTGAATCACGATGCTATACACCTGAAACTAACATAATATTTAGTTATGTTATAACTAAACATAACTGTTATAACTATAACGTAAATCAACTATATTTCAATTAAAAAAATGGGCATTTGGTTTTTGCTGATGATCAACATGTTCACGAAGGTCATTCCAAGGAGCGATAGAAAAGAAATGACATCAGCGAATAACAAAATGAAATTCTTTCTGGGATAATTAATTACAGAAATTGTAGGCATACAATGGCTCAAACTTCAGTGATCCCCAAATCTAATTCTCATAATCCTATCAGCAGTGTCACTTTACATTTCCAGTGAACAATTTACTAGTAAGGAATGATAGATAAAAAATTATGAAGACTTCGTTGCCTTTACAATAAGCACTAGAAAGCATCTACTGCATGTTGCAAAATATCACAAATAATTAAAATATATCTACTTATTAAAATATCAGAATAGTGATGCTACAGCCTAGTTGTTGTTTATTTCCTCATGGTTATTTGTAAAATTCAATTTCAGAAGTTAACTGTCATTAGTGCAAAATGGAAAAACATGTGATTAATGAGTTGAAGGAAAAGAGAATAGGGCATTGACTGTGTAGTTCAGCATACAGTCAATATACTGTATACACATATACATTGATTGTGTATTTCAGATGGGAATTATAGTCTTCATTTGAGAAAAAATTCATAAATGAATCAACATTTTGCTAACACTCAGTTGGAGTGTTATTTTGGGGACAATTATTTAAGTTCTACTTCTGAGTAAATTACAGTTGTATTCAACGTGGAAAGACTGGTTAAATCAAAGTCTCTATTGTTGAAAATATCAATATGAAATTCAAACATCAAAATTCAAAAATCTTTTCACTT
This sequence comes from Lipotes vexillifer, assembly GCF_000442215.2. Classification (NCBI taxonomy): domain Eukaryota; kingdom Metazoa; phylum Chordata; class Mammalia; order Artiodactyla; family Lipotidae; genus Lipotes; species Lipotes vexillifer. The sequence goes on from NW_006787756.1 coordinate 421,171, forward strand.
GTTTTAATATTAGTAGCTTCAATCAAACAGAGAACATGTAATCCAACCTTGACAAACTGTACACAAAGAAACTGTAATGAATTTGCAAATTATTTCTCCAAACTATGGATAATATACAGTATTTGATTTTTTTTTTTTCAACATTACTTGATTTTGGAATTGAATTAGGAGTCAGCTCTCCTGGGTTCTTCAGAGTGGTGAGAGAATTAATGGGACACCGTACTGTTTTTCATTGTTTCCTGATGGGAGTGTCTTCCAACAACTTAATTGCTCCTATTTTACTTTCCCCAGCCACCTAATTTTTATCCTTGTCCTTAATTGCTCCTGCCATTGGCACCATATGTGTCAGCCCACAAGGAACAATGTCAGTATCATTTGCTGCAAGATGATCCTCACTCTAGGTGGTTTCATGGCAAGATGAACAAAGGCGAATGAGAAAGTAATTTATTTTTTAAAAACTAGAATGCCAATTTACTAATGGAAAATTAGAACTATAACTGTCACATAGACTAAAATATGCATCAGTAAGAGTTGTGCTAATAAAAACATTCTGGTCTGTGTGACAGTTATGATTTTTTTTGTAACTTATGAGTTTTTTAGAGTGTAGGCTGGTATATAAGGAAAGCCAAATTTTATCCAAAAAGTGCTTGGTGAGGAAAGAAAAAATTTTAATTTGAACATTAGTAGTATCAGGTTAATAGAACCTGGGTCCATAGCCATTTCTAAATGGGGTGAGCCTATTATGATTTTAGGATAGTGTACTATTGTGTACCATAAATTTAAGAGATTGTCATTTAACTACATTAGGTCAAAGATAACCCAAAATTTATATATAGGGGACTACAGCAATAATATTTTTACCATATCTAGTTATTTGTTCAAAGATATAGTTCCTGAAACATAGGGACATTGAAAACTAAAATTAATGCCTTAAATCTTACTTGGAATAGAACAGTCAGCCAATATGGTGTGCAAAGCACTGAATCATCTGTACTCAAGTTATATTTGATGATATATCTCCAGAATAAAGAATTTATATTTCACTTTATGTGTTGAATGCAGATATGAACACTTTTGCATTACTATCTTAGTGCATGCATTTCTATTTTGTTATTTTAATTAGCTCAGCAAATTCTTTTTGATTTTATAACATAATGCACAGCCTAAACAAATAGTATTTATTAAAATTAACCTGGTATTTACACTAACATTTTATTGTGTACCTGAAAGACCACATGCAAACATATATTAGTAATTTGAATCCATTTGTGAAAACAATATATATATTTGACTATATCTAAATAGCCAGCATTTTATTTATGATATGGCTAATGTCTTATTTTCCTAGGCTTTGTGCAACATTCATGAGTGCCGAAAAGTTTGAGGTTGTATTATTGAACCTGGATGTGATTTTGTGGCGAAGGTGATAGGGAGTATTATGACTCTCCTGTGAAAAACACACACAGAGACATGCAAATAAACATAGTTTTTCTGATCATTTCAAAGACACAGAGAAAGACTTGATGAGGAGTAAGCAAGACGGTAAAATGATTTTGAGTGATACCATGTCCTTTAAAACAAATCACTGAAGTTGTGTCAACAAGCAAGAAGTTAGTACAGTTGGCCCTTGAAAAACATGGGGGAAGGGGGTGGTTAGAGGTGCCCACTCTCTGCACAGTGGAAAGTCCGCATATAACTTTTATCGGCCCTTCTTATCTGTGGTTCCACAACCACAGATTCAACCCACCGTGGATCCTACAGTACTAGGGTATTTACTATTGAAAAAAACCCCACATATAAGTGGACCTGCGCAGTTCAAACCTATGTTGTTCAAGGGTCAACTGTATATTAAAGAAGCCGTACAACTGAGTTCAGGTCATCAGGTCATCCATCTGTGATCCGCTCATTTGTTCATGCCTCCACTCATGTACCAACATAGGCATCAGGCTCTACACAGAGGCAAAGGAAACTTGGTCCTTGCTGTTGACAAGTACACAGCCAAGACAGGATGACTATTTAATTCTTTCAGCAATGAATATTACTTTAGGACATTGGTCTTAGCTTATTCTTATATTATTATGTACTTTGGTCCTTCCCCCATTCAACTTAGCTTTCTGTTCACCATAGCTGTGATTTTTTGTTTTAATGCTTTGCATTGTTGCACTGCATTCATCAGTTCTCATTGAATTTCTCTGGATACATTTCTTGATAGGTACTCAATCCTCTTCTAGTTTTACTCTTTGATGTTTTCTTAATTGCTCTCTTCTGGACCTCACAGCTGCCCATTGCTTAGTTACCAACCCTCTCTTAAACTTCCTGTCTCTGATGGGTCTGGCCTGTGTTACTGGAAGGTATACCGTATACACGAAGGAATAGGGTCTGCGAATTACCAAAATGGACCCGGGTTCAGGTAAAGATGGTGACCGCGGTTGCCATAACCATCTCTCTAGGCTGATGTTTCCCACAGGGGGAGAACTTTCAGAAGTCATGGTTTTAAAAGACAAGTAGATCAATCCCCACAAAAAAACTGTCAAAATGCAGAAGGAGAGGGAGAGGGAGTGGGGGGAGATTATTTTGGCAGTTGTTTCAGAGGGTGACTTTAAGATAAAAATGCTTAAAAAGATTTTTTTTTTATTGAAGTATAGTTGATTTACAGTGTTGTGTTAATTTCTGCTGTACAGCAAAGTGACTCAGTTATGCATATATATAGATTCCATTTTTTTTTTTTTTTTTTTGCGGTACGTGGGCCTCTCGCTGCTGTGACCTCTCCCGTTGCGGAGCACTGGCTCCGGATGCGCAGGCTCAGCGGCCATGGCTCACGGGCCCAGCCGCTCCGTGGCATGTGGGATCCTCCCGGACTGGGACACGAACCCACGTCCCCTGCATCAGCAGGTGAACTCTCAACCACTGCGCCACCAGTGAAGCCCTATACATTCCTTTTTTAAAAAAAATATTCTTTTCCATATGGTTTATCATAGGATACTAAATATAGTTCTCTGTGCTATACAGTAGGATCTGGTGGTTTATCCATTCCAGATATATTAGCTTACATCTGCTAATCCCAACCTCCCACTCCATCCCTCCCCCTCAACCCCTTCCCCCTCGGCGACCACAAGTCTGTTCTCTATGCCTGTGAGTCTGTTTCTGTTTCATAGATAGGTTCATTTGTCTCATACTTTAGATTCCACATATAAGTGATATCACATGATATTTGTCTTTCTCTGTCTGATTTACTTCACTTAGTATGATAATCTCTAGTTGCAACCATGTTGCTGCAAATGGCGTCATTTCATTCTTTTTTATGGCTGAGTAGTATTCCATTGTATATATGTATCCCATCTTCTTTATCCATTCATCTGTCTAAGGACATTTAGGTTGTTTCCATGTCTTGGCTATTGTGAATAGTGCTGCTATGAACATACGGGTGCATGTGTCTTTTTGAATTATAGTTTTGTCTAGATATATGCCCAGGAGTGGGATTGCTGGACCATATGGTAGTTCCATTTTTCATTTTTGAAGGAACCTCCATACTGTTTTCCATAGTGGCTGTACCAACTTACATTCCCACCAACAGTGTATGAGGGTTCCCTTTTAAAGAAGATTTTAAAAATCAAGTTGTGCTGTATATGATGAGATGTAACCTCTTTTTCCTTGATAAAACTTAATTAAGGAGCTCCATTAGTCTTTGAGGCTTTGGAATTGGGTTTGTTTGGATGGAGCGATGTCCTGAGCCTGAGCTCAAAAGAGAAAAAGAGTCTGGTTGCATTCAGGAAACTTGCCTCTTGGTGTCATCTGGTTAAACTTAGATTTACTCCCTGGAGCTGCTTCTGACATGATAAATCATAGTTGCTCTTGATAGTTCAAGGAATGACACATGTTTTTCCTCGAATGTTGGAATATCTCAGGGTAAATGTTGCTGGACTTCTGATCCCAATATGTAGCAGAGTTTTGAAATTTTGGTGTACATCACAATTATCTATGCACCTTTTAAAAAAATATAGGCTGGGGCTTCCCTGGTGGCGCAGTGGTTGAGAGTCTGCCTGCCGATGCAGGGGACACGGGTTCGTGCCCCGGTCTGGGAAGATCCCACATGCTGCAGAGCGGCTGGGCCCATGAGCCATGGCCGCTGAGCCTGCGTGTCCGGAGCCTGTGCTCCGCAACGGGAGAGGCCATGGCGGTGAGAGGCCCGCGTACCACAAAAAAATAAACATAAAAAAATATAGGCTATAGATAGGGTCTCAAACCAGACCTCCAGAATCAGTTTCTGCCAGTGGGACCAGAATGTGTGAATTTTCAATAAGTTTCAAAGTATTTCTGATGTTCAGGAAGGGTTGAAGCCTGAGTTTCCATGCCTTCCCTTGTAGTGGCCTCAGGGACAGGGAATTCTGACTCCATGCTCTGCTCTTGACAGTAGGAAAAGCAGATCTGGAACTTAGAAGCCTGGATACGTATGAGTGCTGAGGCTGCCTCTGCTGAGGATGTACATAGAAAAGGAAAGCCGGGGTCCAAATATTGGAGAATAACTTCAGTGGTGGACCTCAGAGTAGAAAGCTTGCTGGGGAAGAGGACAAAGAAGAGACAGTGGAAGTTGAAGAGAGCTCCATCTTACTCATTTCAGGAGAGTGGATTCATCAGGGCCTGTGCTACAGGAGGAGGAGCACGCAGCAAAGGCAGTTGAACTTGGTGATCAAGAGGTTATCAGGGATGTTCAAGAGAGAAAATCATGATGGGGATAGAAGTTAGATTGCAGAGGTCAAAGGCCGCTCTTCTCAACCCTCTTTAAGGAGATTTAAAACCAAAGGAATTTCTGATTCCTAGCCCGGATGTACTAAACTGGGATTTCCAGATGAGAGGCCTGAACATCTGTCATCTGAATTTTTAGAAAGCTACACAGGGCATTTGGTGGTAAAGCCAGAGTCCGGGGGCCGGGAAGGAAGCAGAATGTAAGGAGTAGGGGCAGGAATATGGACCACTCTTCCAAAATGGTGGTAGCGAAGGGGGAAGAAAACCAGATGGCAGAGAGTGAGAGGTAGGTAGAGTGGGTAGAGGAAACATTTTGTGCTTTTGTACTTTCCCTGGAAGGAATCGAGCATGTTTGAAGTGCACGAGCGGTTAAGACCAAGAGTTTACAGGAGCAACTAAGAAAGGGTAGATGAAGTTCTTGAGAAAATAGCATCAAAACCTAGCTTGGGGTGGTGGTGGTGCGGAAGGTTAGATCAACACTGGATTCTTGTTTCGTTGTGAAAATGGGCTGAGGGCAATCCTTAGGAGCCAGAGAAGTAATTGGTCCTTACCTGAGACTATTTTGGCTTCACCTGTTTGAATGTTGCATTTCAGTGTAAACTCTTCAGTCCACATCGCAGCATGGAAATGATGGACCACTGTCAGGCTTGAATGAGCTAAATGGGCCAGAAGGGGTGATGCTAAAGAAGTTCAGGAAAACCTGAGAAAGTTAACTGTTAGTCATTTCACAGGTTTATGGAAATGGTGATTAGGGAGAATTTAAGCGTCTGCAGACTTTCAGGTCTATTAACAAGTTCCAAACCTTCTATAATTCTCCACAAAGATGGCCATTGATTCTGAACAATGATTTTTCATCACATTGGAGTGCTGAGCAACACTTATTTATGCTCTCAAAGAAAGTTACCATTTGCTTCTAAAATGATTGATTTTTCTTTTCAGTGGAGTTTCCTTTCTCCTGCATTAAACGCCAGGAAATGCCGGGGTGCTGTGTATTCAGCCCGTATTGCAAGTAAATCATGAAAACTCTGGCAAACATAACTTACAGCTGTCAGATGGCTTATTCTCAATGAATGGTTCTTTGGCAGTATATGTTTAAGCTGGTGACAATGAGTACAAAGAATGGGATCGAATTTTAACACATGTCCTGCACAGACCCTAGCTTATTTCACCTGGCTACTGTTCAATCTATTTTTCTAGGTGCAGCAAACATAAAAGTTCAAAGAAAATAATCTAATTATGAACAAGTGATTTCTAACAAAAGATAGGGCAATGTGGCTGCTTCTTGTCACTGTGTTTATATCTACTCTTTTCTGCTCTTTGCGGGGGAGTGGGGTGGTTGCAATCATGCATACCACCCCCTTAATTGTATCAAGAATCTGTTAAGTGACTAAGAAATGCAGGTGAGCTTATTTAAACCAATGATTTCAGAATTAGGCCTAAGTAGTTAATTTTGTTAGATTCTCTTCTCTTTCATTCAACAGTTGGATTCTTTTTCTAAGATAAAGTTAATATCCACCGGGCCCTTAAAAATATGTAAAATGGACACATAATTTACTTGTTGACTTTATGGTATTTTTGAAACAAAGGTCCAGGAGACAGAACTCAGAGAATTTCTCCCTGCTGCTTATATTCGCTGCTGAGAACTGGGTAAGGCTTTTTACCACTACCTCCTGTAACAGGACGGCCTGTTTAAACTCGAGTCAATGCATCTGCTCTACAATGATGCCAAGTGATTCATGTGTGGTTATTTTAGATGTTACTCTTGTAAGAAGTGGCTTGTCCTCCAAATTTTGAAGACTTTATTGCTCAATTCTAAATAATTTTTACAAGTTCACTTATTTACATCATTTATTTATTCTGCCAACAAATTGAGTACCCTCTGCAATGTGCCAGGCACCAAATGAATGAAATAGATCCCGACTGCCGGGAAATCACTATCTAGTAGAGCAAGCTGACTTGTAAATGACACCAGCTTAATAATTAGTACTTTAGAAGTATTTTAATATTAGGCATATTTGAATGGAGACCTATACTGTCCATGCTGGTGTGGCCATTTAAGATGGGATTGCTCATCTCTGAGGGTCAATCAGGAAGCCTGAAAAACTCTTTGAAAGGAAGTGCGTTCACCTGTGAAGCAATTCATAAGCCCCGCCTCCCCCTCGCCCAAACCAAAGGGCAACGTCACGTCACGACGCAGGAGCGTCTTTCTTAAGAAGCTGCCTCACCCTACTTGACCATCACTTCAGGTCTTTCCCTGTGATACGTCAGTTCGGTTTCAGTGGAAGAGGATTTCTGTCGTCAAACGCTCGTGGTAGGATGAGTTTCCTGGGGTAAAAAGCTGAGCCCTACAAATATCCAAAGTGAAAAACTGCATCAGGAGGAGTACTCCATCCAGAGATTTATTTTGTTTCCTTCAACAGCCAAAGTGGCTTTTGAAGATCAATATGCCCTTCGTATTGCCGCCAAAAGCAAGCAAATGTGCCAAATCATAAACTGTCTTCGGAGGAATAACTACAGGAAAGCCTGCCAGGCCCGAGGCAGCTGTCTGGCAGCCCGGCTGCTAGGAACCCCGCCGCCCTTTGGAGCCGTAAATCTTCACCTTGTCGCCCCTGGGGTGACTTGGCCTCCCGGGCATCACGCGCAGGTGAGTGCCTTCAGAGGTGCAAGCTAGGGAGCCTCTCCGACCTGGTGACTCGGGTTACACGCTTGAGTAAGAATTTAAATATGCCGAAAAGCAAATAGTGTTCTCACTTTGAATTTCAGTTCCCCGGGGAGAAATGGGCCCCAGCCTGTACCGTCCTTTCCAGAACTGCTGGAGCGGGTCTGGTGGCTTTTTGAGGTTTCAGAGAAGGTACAAGCGGTCCCGGCAGTGGCAGAGATGTCAAATCCATGAGAATGATTTGAAGCTTATTTTGCAAGTAGCTAAATATGGTCTTCCATGAAGCAAATGACATTATTAAAATACTTTTCCGTGGGTATTCAGGTGGGGAGGAAAGGGAAGAGAGAAGCAGAAGCCTCTCTCTCGTGAAAAGAAAACCAAGTCAACTATTCTAGTTCTCAGAATGTCCTCAAAAGAAACCAGGGTGATTTGCTGGATTTTGATAGAGATCTTAAGGAAAGTAGTGGATAACTGGCATTGAAGTAACTGAAACAAACTTTAGAGCGGGCTAAATAACTTCTGTGAACAACCACAGGGAACTATTTTGCAACCAAAAAAGTTGTGTAATGTATGGCTTAAGTCTCTGAAAGGACAAAACTAGAAGTACAATCTCTGTTCTCACTTTGGGACCAGGTTAGCGTTGCTACTGGACTGGGGGTAAGTGGTGTAGAATGTGGCAGAATGTGGTCTGGGCCCATCTTTCAGCTGTGTTACATGAAGCTTCTGGATTGCCATATCAGTGACATAGAGGGGGTCTTGGATTTCCATGGTAAAGAATTTGTTTCAACTGCTGCTTATTCATTCATTCATTTATTCATTTATGCACTACATAGTTAACTGTGTGCTACGTGCAAAGCACTGGGCTAGGTGAAAAAATCACCATGAAAAATATCACAATCTGTGACCTTAAGGTCCCAACACCAAGTTGGTAGGAGACCAATGAGTGCAGTTGATGAGGAAATCAGGTGGTCTGGGACAAAATGGGAAGAGCTTATTTGTATTCAGTAACATATTTTATCAGTAAAAGTTATTTACTGAGAATGAGGCGGAAATGGTTGGCCATTTGAGGAGCACTTGAAAGATTTGGAAAGGCCACAGTGAGAAAGGTGATAGGGTGGTGGTCAACAAGGAATCTCAGAGCTGCCTAGTGGTGGAGAGGGCAGGTGCTATCAATAGGTAGCACTAATTTGTTTTGAGATCAGCCTGAACCTTTCTGATAAAACTGCCAAGTGGCAAATAATGACCAGAAACACATAAGAAAGTCCTGTGGGCTGGAGGCCATTGAAGATGGTTGTCCCAAAACAGGATGCTTCTGTCTTCTTAAGGGAAGATAACTCAGGAAACACGGCTTGGGGAATAATTTCCAGGCTTGCCAAGGGCAAAAAAGAGGTAAAAATGAACTAAGAAAAAGTCACTAGTGATGAGTCAACATCACAGAGATGAGAATAAGAACACAATCTTTCAGTGCACCACTGAGGCAGCAAGCAGAATGTAGCAGAATTGCTGGGGGTTGTTGTAACTCTATGTTTAACCTTTAGAGGAACTGCCAAAATGTTTCCGAAGTGGCAATACCATTTTACATTTCAACCAGCAATGTAGGAGGGCTCCAATTTTACCACATTCTCATCAACACGTGTTAATTCTAGCCATTCTAGTGGGTAGGAAGTGCTATTTCATTGTGGGTTTTCATTTGCATTTCCCTTATGGTTACTGATGTTGAGCATCTTTTCACGTTGTTAGCCACTGGTATATTTTCTTTGAAGAAATGTCTATTTTGATACTTTACCCATTTTTAGCTAGGTTATTTGTCTTTTCTTACTGAGTTGTAAGTGTTCTTTAAGTAGTCTAGATACAGTTCCTTATCCGATAAATGGCTTGCAAATATTTTCTCCCATTCTGTGGGTTCTTTTTTCATTTGCTTGGTTTCCTCTAAAGCACAAAAGTTTTAAATTTTGATTAAATCCAATTTACCTATTTTTTCTTATTGCTGGTTTTTGCTGTTGTATTTAAGAAATCATTGCCTAACCCAAGGTCATGTAAATACTCTTATGTGTTTTTTTTTAAGAATTTAATAGCTGTGGTTCTTAACATTTTGGTCTGTGATCCATTCTGAGTTAATTTTTGTGTATGGTGTGAGGTAGGGGTCCAACTTCATACTTTTGCATGTGGCTATCCAGTTGTCCCAGCACAATTTGTTGGAAAGAACATTTCTTTCGCCCACTGAACTGTCTTGGCAATTTTGTCAAAAATCAATTGACCCTAAATGTAAGGGTATATTTCTGAACTTTAAATTGATCTATATGTCTGTCCTTATACTAGCATCACACAATCTTTACTGTAGCTTCATAGTAACTTTTGAATAGGAACTTTGGGAATTCAAATTTTTCAACTTTTGCCTTTTATGGGTCCCTTGCATTTCCAAATGAATTCTAGGATCACCTTTCCAATGTCTGCAGAAAAGTCAGCTGGGATTTTGATTGGGACTTTGCTGATGCTCTAAATCAACCTGGGAAGTATTGACATCTTAACAATAATAAGTCCTCTGATCCATGACCATGAGATGTCTTTCCATTTATTTAAGTCTTTTTGAATTTCTTTCAACAATTTCCTGTAGTTTTCAGAGTATAATTTTTACACTCTATTTGTTAAATTTATCCCTATGTATTTTATCCTTTTAATGCTATTGTAAATAGAATTATTTTCTTTATTTTTGGATTGTTCATTGCTAATGTATAGAAATACAATTGATTTTTGTATATCAATCTTGTACCCTGCAGTCTTGCTGAACTCATTTATTCCTTTTAATAGATTTCAGTGGCTTCTTTAGAATTTTTCTATACACAAGATCATGTGGTCTGCAAAGAGAGAGTGTTTTACTTCTTCCTTTCTAATCTGGATACCTTTTATTTCATTTTCTTACCTAATTGCCCTGGTTAGAACCTCCGGTAAGATGTTGAACCAAAGTGGCAAAAATGGACATCCTTGTCTTGTTCCTAATCTTAGGGATAAAAAATTCAGTCTTTCATCATTAAGTATTATATTAGCTGTGGGTTTTTGTAGGTGCTTTTTATCAGGTCAGAGAAGTTTCCTTTGATTCCTAGTTTGTTGAGTGTTTTCATCACAAGAGACATTGAATTTGTTCAAACACTTGTCTGCATGATCATGTGACTTGTCTTTTATTTTATTGGTATGGTATATTAAGTAAATTGATATTCCAATGTTAAACTAACCGTGCATTCATGGGATAATTCCCACTTGGTTGTAATTTATAATCCTTTATTTCTGGATCTGGTTTGCTAGAATTTTGTTAAGGATCTTGGCATCTGTATTCATTAGAGAATGGCTTATTTTTTCCTGTGATGCCTTTGTCTGATTTGGTGTCTAGACTACATAAAGAACTCTTACAACTCAGTAATGAAGGACAACCCAACAAAAAATGGGTAAAGGATCCAAATAGACATTTCTCCAAGGAAAATATACAAATGGCTAATAAGAACATGAAGATGCTCAACATCAATAGCCATCAGGCAAATACAAATCAAAACAGTGAGATAACACCTCACACCCACTAGGATAGCTAGAATCAAAAAGTGTTGGTGACAATGTGGTGAACGTTTAGAGTGGCATTATAAGAGCCCCAAAGTAGAAACAACTCAAATTTCTGTTAGCTGCTGAATGGATAGATGAAATGTGGTATGTCCATACATTGGAATATTAATCCTCAATGTAAAGGAATAAAGTACTAATACATGCTACAGATTGGTTGAACTTGGAAAAGATTATTTTAAGGGCACAGGAGACCACATGTTATACAATTCCATTTATATGAAAGGTCCAGAATAGGCAAATCTATAGAGACAGAAAATAGATCAGTGGTTGCCTAGGGCTGTGAGGGGTGGGAGGGTGTGGGGGGGAGAGGATTGTGGGGAAATAGGGAGTAATTGCTAATGGAGACAGCTTTTTATTTTTTTGGTGAAAGTGTTCTAAAATTGATGGTTGCATAACTTTGAATATGTGAATAGACTAAAAGACATTGAATTTTACGCCTTAATTCACATACCATACAATTTACCCCTTTATCTCAATAAAGTGGTTATGTGTATATATAAAAATTGATTCTGTGAGCTAGACATCGTGCCAAGTCTTTCACATCCATTACATTGTTTAACAGTGACAAGGAACCCTGTTAGCGGGGAATATTATTACCATTTTACAAATGAAAAACACTGAGGCTTAGAGGGGTTAAGTAATTTGTCCCAGGTCATATACCTTGTAAGTAACAGATTAAAGCAGGCAGTGTGCTTGTGAAGCCCAAAATTAACCATGGATCTCTTCTAGCTGAGGAGACATCTTATTTTAGTCCAACTTACCTCTATCTACGGCATTTTTTTCCATCCTTGGTCATACTCTTTGTATCAGCATAGGGAAAGGAATAGCCTTTTAAATTTGTACCTAGTAAAGAAGAAACAGAATGATCGATGCCAGCTATTTAAGATGACAGCTTAACTCTCTATGTGTTTTTTCTGTGTAGACACATTCTTCAAGAGAATTCATGTATGTGAACATTTTTTTTTAAAAAGACTGGAGAGAAGAGCTAGTTTCAGACACTGATTTGTTCTGCAGCAAATTAAGGCAGGGGAATAAGGCTCTCTTTTCCTTTCTTAAAACTCTTGCCATCTGGTTCTCAGTGTCCCTTTAACATAGTTTTCAGGCTATGAAATTCTGTACATCTTTATGAGCTCAAGAATTGACCTTTGAGAGGGAAAAGTCTTATTTTATTATGCTGACACCACACATCATAACTCTTATTTTGCTTGGAGATCTCATTCACTGTCATCACCAACATGTGCAACAAGAGCTATTCCTTTTATTTCCAGTTATAGTTTTCCCATAAAATCGCGACTAAAAATAATCTCCATGTGGTCATTGAATGTTATTGCTTGGAACAGAAATGCTAAAACAATTTGCTTATTTAGGATCCTGGGTGTTTCCCAACATTTTGAAGCACCCCAATCCTCCACGAAGTATCTTTTCAGCCAGAGCAGTAGTAATGTAAGTCTGTGGCTTTTCTTTTCATGTATATTATGGGATTGTGTTAGCTGCATAATATATTCGGTACTCCTCCCACGTGTATCGGAGTACAATGGGTAAATAATTCTCTTTTGACTCTTCTCTCCTAGATATTTTAGAGCTATGGTGGACGTTCTTTCAGGAATTGTTCATTAAAAAATAAAATTTCCCAGTGGGATCCAAGAATGGTAAAAGGCAGGGCCTGCACATTGTACTGAGATCCAAAAACTACTTGTATGCATCTTCAAACTTAGATTTTGTCTTCTACCTATCATCTTTTTTCTATATGTACAAGTTCCCTCCTGAACTGGGTAAGCAGGCTGGGAGGGAGACCTTGCCCCAGCAGACCAAGGGCAGAGAAACAGAGGGTCCTTGGAGAATCCTCAAGGTCAAGCCCTGGGAACAAAATCCAAAGGGTTGGTGGCGGGGTGGGGGAGGGAAGCTTGCAGGGGAAGAAGCAGAAAACAAAGTCCAATAGGGAAGAGCCTGGCAGAACTAACGGGATAGGGGCAGAGGAAGGAGTGATTTCCATAAATGCAGGTGACTGTCTAAAACTTGGTACTTGTGATCTGATGCAGTGAAATGAACATGGCTCTGGATTTGGATCTGGGTTCAAATCTGCCCTAGTAAACTAGCTCAAATAAGTGATTTTACCCCTCTGCACCTGAGCTTCTCATTACATGTGTATCTTCATGATCACATCAACACCATTACAATAACTGTCCCTTCCCAAATACCTGTAATATGCTAGTTATTTTACATAGATAATTGTGTTTAATCATCCATACAACCCAAATGAGCTATGTTTTATTACCCCCATCTTGCAGATGGGGGAAACCAAAGCTCAGAAGTTTTAATTTGCTCAAGGTCCTTTCCTACAGCTGGAAAGTAATAGAAACAGGATTTTAATCCAAGTCTTTTGGACTCCATAGTCCCTTAGACCACTAGATCGGAATGACCTGGAACACGTGTAACCAGAGGCATCCTAGACTCAACTTTAGAGATGCATTAGCATCTCTGGGGATGGGGCCCAGAATCGTGCATCTGAACTCACCTCTTAGGCGACCATTATGCTCCGCATAAAAGTACTTGCTACTCAAGGTGGGGTCTGTGGTCCAGGACCAGCAGCTCAGCATCACCTGGGAGCTTGTTAGAAATGTAAATTCTCAGTCCCTATCCCAGCCCTGCTGAGTTAGAATCTGCTAACAGGATCCCCAGGTGATTCATGTGCACTTAAGGTTCAGTGAAGCCTGTTCTGCAGGGTTGTTGTGAGGATTAAAGATACTCAATATAAAGTGTCTACCATATCAAAAGTACCCTTTGTTACCATTCCCTTTTTTTTTTTTTTTTTTTTTTTTTTTTCTTGCGTTATGCGGGCCTCTCACTGTCGTGGCCTCTCCCATTTGCGGAGCACAGGCTCCGGACGCGCAGGCTCAGCGGCCACGGCTCACGGGCCCAGCCGCTCCGCGGCATGTGGGATCTTCCCGAAACGGGGCACGAACCCGCGTCTCCCGCATCGGCAGGCGGACTCTCAAGCACTGCGCCACCAGGGAAGCCCACCATTCCCTTTTTTGATTGAATAGAAGGTAGTGTTCTGGGAGGGCCTACAAATATAGGGTTAGGGTAAATATCTGTTCTGCTCTCGCCTTCCTTTTGGGTCTGTGCCCAGTGCTGTTAGGTTGTTTTCCAGTATCTCCCACCCATCCTTCCTTTCCTGAAAGCGTATCATGCTGTACTTTCTCTACCTACCCTTTGGTATCGAGTCAGAAGGTATGGGTTTGACTCTCGGCTTGGCCAATTACTGTCTGTGGCCTTGGGAAAATCAATTAACATTTCTGACCCTCAGTTTTTTTCAATTACAAAAAGAGCATGAGGAGGGTGAAAATACTACATTTTGTCACACTAAAACCTAAGAGTTAGTCCTATCTGCCACTACCGTTAGGGCATCAACTGGTGAAGTAAGCACGAAACAGGAAGAGAAGAAAAGTATTAGAATCTGTATTTGCTTCTAAATTTGAAACACTTCAACCCTTTAAATTTATTACTCATCTGTTTTAATGCCAAAAATCTGCTTTTAGAAACAGGGTAGAAATAATCTACAATTAAAAAGATAAGTTTAGATCTAAATTCACAAAACTTAAAATTTGGCCAGAATCTTTAGGAAATTGTGCCATCCAAATTCGTGATTTTTATGGTAGTAGAAACAACAATTAAGTGACTGTTTAAAATGATGGATTCAAGATAAGTAAGGAGTAATAAGGAGGAGTAAGACTTGGAGATCAACTTCCTCCCCACAAATACATCAAAAATACATCTACACGTGGAACAACTCCTACAGAACACCTACTGAACGCTGGCAGAAGACCTCAGACCTCCCAAAAGGCAAGAAACTCCCCACGTACCTGGGTAGGGCAAGAGAAAAAAGAATAAACAGAGACAAAAGAATAGTGATAGGACCTGCACTTCTGGGAGGGAGCTGTGAAGGGGGAAAAGTTTCCACACACTAGGAAGCCCCTTCACTGGTGGAAATGGGGAGTGGGTGGCGAGGGAAGCTTTGGAGCCACAGAGGAGAGCGCAACACGGGTGCAGACGGCAAAGAGGAGAGATTCCCGCACAGAGGATCGGTGCCGACCGGCGCTCACCAGCCCGAGAGGCTCGTCTGCTCCCCCCGCCGGGGCGGGTGGGGCTGGGAGCTGAGGGTCGAGCATAGGCAGAGGACTGGGGTTGGCGGCGTGAACACAGCCTGCAGGGGGTTAGTGCACCACGGCCGGCCAGGGGGGAGTCCGGGGAAAAGTCTGGAGCTGCCGAAGAGGCAAGAGACTTTTTCTTGCCTCTTTGTTTCCCGGTGCGCGAGGAGAGGGGATTAAGAGCGCAGCTTAAAGGAGCTCCAGAGACGGGCGTGAGACGCTAAGGCTGCTGCTGCCGCCACCAAGAAGCCTGTGTGCGAGCACAGGTCACTGTAAACACCCCCCTTCTGGGGAGCCTGTGCAGCCCACCACTGCCAGGGGCCCGGGATCCAGGAACAACTCGACTTCCACACTATTAATCAGCTAAAGGAAAAACTTCTCCAGCTGGTGGTGGGGAAGGGCAAGAGCAAACCAACGTCTCTCCCTTTAACACATTCACCCATTTGCAGCCCTTGAGACCCCAAGAGCCTGAGGCCCAGAGGTAAGACCTGTCTGACCAAGAACAGACGCCCTCAGGCGACCTACACGCAGAGGCGGGGCCACATCCAAGCTGAGCCCTGGGAGCTGTGAGAACAAAGAAGAGAAAGGGAAATGTCTCCCAGCAGCCTCAGGAGCAGTGGGTTAAATCTCCACAATCAACTTGATGTACCTGCATCTGTGGAATACATGAATAGACAGTGAATCATCCCAAATTGAGGCAGTGGACTTTGGGAGCAGCTGTAGACTTGGGGTTTTTTGTATGTGACTGACTAGTTTCTGACTTTTATGTTAGTATATAGTTTTTAGCGCTTGCTATCATTGGTGGATTTGTTTTCTGGTTTGGTGGCTCTCTTCTTTTTTTATTACCTTTTTATTTTAATAATTTTTTTATTTTAATAACTATTTTTTAGTTTATTTTTTCTTTCTTTTTTTCTCCCTTTTCTTCTGAGCCATGTAGCTGACAGGGTCTTGGTGCTCCGGCAGGGTGTCAGGCCTGAGCCTCTGAGGTGGGAAAGCTGCGTTCAGGACATTGGACCACCAGAGACCTCCCGGCCCCGTGTAATGAAAATCGACGAGAGCTCTCCCAGAGATCTCTGTCTCAACGCTAAGACCCAGCTCCACTCAATGACCAGCAAGCAGCAGTGCTGGACACCCCATGCCAAACAACTGGCAAGACAGGAACACAACCCCACCCATTAGCAGAGAGGCTGCCTAAAATCATAAGTTCACAGACACCCCAAAACACATCACCAGATGCAGTCCTACCCAACAAAAAGACAAGATCCAGCCATATGCACCAGAACACAGGCACAAGTCCCCTCCATCAGGAAGCCTACACAGCCCACTGAACCAACCTTACCCACTGGGGGTAGACACCAAAAACAACTGCAACTGCGAACCTGCAGCCTGTGAAAAGGAGACCCCCCAAACACAGTAAGTTAAGCAAAAGGAGAAGACAGAAATACGCAGCAGATGAAGGAGCAAAGTAAAAACCCCTAGACCAAACAAATGAAGAGGAAATAGGCAGTCTACCTGAAAAAGAATTGAGAGTAATGATAGGAGAGATGATCCAAAATCTTGGAAATAAAATGAAGAAAATACAAGAAACATTTAACAAGGATCTAGAAGAACTAAAAAGCAAACAAACAATGGTGAACAACACAATAAATGGAATTAAAAATTCTCTAGAAGGAATCAATAGCAAAATAACTGAGGCAGAAGAACGGATAAGTGACCTGGAAGATAAAATAGTGGAAGTAACTACTGCAGAGCAGAACAAAGAAAAAAGAATGAAAAGAATTGAGGACAGTCTCAGAGACCTCTGGGACAACATTTAGTGCACCAACCTTAAAATTATAGGGGTCACACATATTTGACCTATAAATATCAATTAAGTACAACTTGTTTAATGTGTCATTTAAAGCTTGTGTTTCCTTATTTATTTTCATTTTGGATGATCTGTCCATTGGTGAAAGTGGGGTGTTAAAGTCCCCTACTCTTATTGTGTTACTGTCGATTTCCCCTTTTATGGCATTTGCCTTATATATTGAGGTGCTCCTATGTTGGGTGCGTAAACATTTACAATTGTTATATCTTCTTCTTGGATTGATCCCTTGATCATTATGTAGTGTCCTTCTTTGTCTTCTGTAATAGTCTTTACTTTAAAGTCTATTTTCTCTGATATGAGAATTGCTACCCCAGCATTTCCATTTGCATGGAATATCTTTTCCCATCCCCTCACTTTCAGTCTGTATGTGTCCCTAGGTTTGAAGTGGGTCTCTTGTAGACACTATATATACAGGTCTTGTTGTTGTATCCATTCACCCAGGCTATGTCTTTTGGTTGGAGCATTTAGTCCATTTACATTTAAGGTAATTATCGATATGTATGTTCTTATTCCCATTTTCTTAATTGTTTTGGGTTTGTTTTGTAGGTCTTTTCCTTCTCTTGTGTTTCCTGCCTAGAAAAGTTCCTTCAGCATTTGTTGTAAAGCTGGTTTGGTGGTGCTGAATTCTCTTAACTTTTGCTTGTCTGTAAAGGTTTTAATTTCTCCTTCAAATCTGAATGAGATCCTTGCTGGGTAGAGTAATCTTGGTTGTAGTTTTTTCCCTTTCATCACTTTAATTATGTTCTGCCACTCCCTTCTGGATTGCAGAGTTTCTGGGAAAGATCAGCTGTTAACCTTATGGGGATTTTCTGGTATGTTATTTGCTGCTTTTCCCTTGCTGCTTTTCATATTTTTTTCTTTGTATTTAATTTTTGACAGTTTGATTAATATGTGTCTTTGCATGTTTCTCCTTGCATTTATTCTGTATGGGACTCTCTGTGCTTCCTGGACTTGATTAACTATTTCCTTTCCCATATTAGGGAAGTGTTCAGCTATAATTTTGAACTCAAATCAGTAGAATTAGAAATGAAAAAGGAGAAGTAACAACTGACCCTGCAAAATACAAAGACTCGTGAGAGGTTACTACAACCAACTATATGCCAATAAAATGGACACCCTGGAAGAAATGGACAAATTCTTAGAAATGCACAACGTTCTGAGCCTGAACCAGGAAGAAATGAAAAATATAAACAGACAAATCACAAGCACTGAAATTGAAACTGTGATTAAAAATCTTCCAACAAACAAAAGCCCAGGACCAGATGGCTTCACAGGCGAATTCTATCAAACATTTAGAGGAGACCTAACACCTCTCCTTCTCAAACTCTTCCCAAATATAGCAGAGGGAGGAACACTCTCAAACTCATACTGTGAAGCCACCATCACCCTGATACCATAAGCAGGCAAAGATGTCACAAAAAAGAAAACTACAGGCCAATATCACTGATGAACATAGATGCAAAAATCCTCCACAAAATACTAGCAAACAAAATCCTATAGCACACTAAAAGGAATATACACCATGATCAAGTGGGATTTATCCTAGGAATGCAAGGATTCTTCAATATATTCAAATCAATTAATGTGATACATCATATTAACAAATTGAAGGATAAAAACCATATGATGATCTCAATAGATGCAGTAAAAGCTTTTGACAAAATTCAACAACGATTTATGATAAAAACCCTCCAGAAAGTAGGCATAGAGGGAACTTTCCTCAACATAATAAAGGCCATATATGACAAACCCACAGCCAACATCGTCCTCAATGGTGAAAAACTAAAACCGCTTCCACTAAGATCAGGAGCAAGACAAGGTTGCCCACTCTCACCACTATTATTCAACATAGTTTTGGAAGTTTTAGCCACAGCAATCAGAGAAGAAAAAGAAAAGGAATCCAAATTGGAAGAGAGGAAGTAAAACTGTCACTGTTTGCAGATGACATGATTCTATACCTAGAGAATCCTAAAGACACTACCAGAAAACTACTAGAGCTAATCAATGAAGTTGGTAAATTGTCAGGATACAAAATTAATGCACAGAAATCTCTTATATTCCTATACACTAATGATGAAAAATCTGAAAGAGAAATTAAGGAAACACTCCCATTTACCACTGCAAGAAAAAGAATAAAATACCTAGGAATAAACCTGCCTAGGAAGGAAAAAGACCTGTATGCAGAAAACTAGAAGACACTGATGAAAGAAATTAAAGATGATACAAACAGATGGAGAGATATACCATGTTCTTGGATCGGAAGCAAGAAAAAGAATAAAATACCTAGGAATAAACCTGCCTAGGAAGGAAAAAGACCTGTATGCAGAAAACTATAAGACACTGATGAAAGAAATTAAAGATGATACAAACAGATGGAGAGATATACCATGTTCTTGGATTGGAAGAATCAACATTATGAAAATGACTATACTACTCAAAGCAATCTACAGATTCAGTGCAATCCCTATCAAACTACCAATGACATTTTCCACAGAACTGGAACAAAAAATTTCACAATTTGTATGGAAACACCAAAGACCCCGAATAGCCAAAGCAATCTTGAGAAAAAAAAGGAGCTGGGGGAATCAGGCTCCCTGTCTTCAGACTCTGCTACAAAGCTACAGTAATTAAGACAGTATGGTACTGGCACAAAAACAGAAATATCGATCAATGGAACAGGATAGGAAGCCCAGAGATAAACCCACACACATATGGTCACCTTATATTTGATAAAGGAGGCAAGAATATACAATGGAGAAAAAGCAGCCTCTTCAGTAAGTGGTGCTGGGAAAACTGGACAGCTACATGTAAAAGAATGAAATTAGAACACACCCTAACACCATACACAAAAATAAACTCAAAGTGGATTAAAGACCTAAATGTAAGGCCAGACACTATAAAACTCTTAGAGGAAATCGTAGGCAGAACACTCTGTGACATACATCACAGCAAGATCCTTTTTGAACCACCTCCTAGAGAAATGGAAGTAAAAACAAAAATAAACAAATGGGACCTAATGAAACTTAAAAGCTTTTGCACAGCAAAGGAAACCATAAACAAGATGAAAAGACAACCTTCAGAATGGGAGAAAATATTTGCAAATGAAACAACTGACAAAGGATTAATCTCCAAAATATACCAGCAGCTCAGGCAGCTCAATACCAAAAAAAACAAACAACCCAATCCAAAACTGGGCAGAAGACCTAAACAGACATTTCTCCAAAGAAGACATACAGATGGCCAAGAAGCACATGAAAAGCTGCTCAACATCACTAATCATTAGAGAAATGCAAATCAAAACTGCAATGAGGTATTACCTCACACCAGTCAGAACGGCCATCATCAAAAAATCTACAAACAGTAAATGCTGGAGAGGGTGTGGAGGAAAGGGAACCCTCTTGCACTGTTGGTGGGAATGTAAATTGATACAGCCACTGTGGAGAACAGTATGGAGGTTCCTTAGAAAACTACAAATAGAACTACCATACGACCCAGCAATCCCACTACTGGGCCTATACCCTGAGAAAACCATAATTCAAAAGAGTCATGTACCACAATGTTCGTTGCAGCTCTATTTACAGTAGCCAGGACATGGAAGCAACCTAAGTGTCCATCGACAGATGAATGGATAAAGGAGGTGTGGCACATATATACAGTGGAATATTACTCAGCCATAAAGGAAATGAAATTGAGTTGTTTGTAATGAAGTAGATGGACCTTGAGTCTGTCACACAGAGTGAAGTAAGTCAGAAAGAGAAAAATGCCGTATGCTAACGCACATATATGGAATCTAAAAAACAATGGTTCTGAAGAACCTAGGGGCAGGATGGGAATAAAGACGCAGACATAGAGAATGGGCTTGAGGACATGGGGAGGCGGCAGGTTAAGCTGGGACGAAGTGAGAGAGTGGCGTGGGCATATACACACTACCAAACGTAAAATAGATAGCTAGTGGGAAGCAGCCGCATAGCACAGGGAGATCAGCTCGATGCTTTGTGACCGCCTAGAGAGGTGGGATAGGGAAGGTGGGAGGGATACTCAAGAGGGAGGGGATATGGGGATATATGTATACATATAGCTGATTCACATTTTTGTACAGCAGAGACTAACACAACATTGTAAAGCAGTTATTTTCCAGTAACACTGTTTAAAAAATAAAAAATTAATAAAATGATGCCAATCTAGTTACTGGATGTGTTTTATTTTAATTGGTATAATTGTTTTGCAAAAAGTTCTGTTTAATGTTATGTTTTTAAGTATAAACATCTCTCTTAATGCATGTTGAATAACTCCCTGTGGTACAATGTATATATTAATTCGTTAGTTCCAACATTAACTGGGTCACAGCTAACAATTGTCTACTGAAATTCAACTCAGTCAGTTACTAGAGGTGCATTTTGGGGTTGTTTTACCTTAGGAAGGACAATAGGAAGTTGCATTACTGTCAAGGTGTGCTTAGCTGATTTTTTTTTTTTTTTAATGGTCTTTTCAGTGCCTTTTGCATGATACTCTTGGCTTTGGGTGGTATTTTCAGGAAGAGCTTGGCCCCGTCTGTATACATAGCCCAGTTCCCTTCTCTCTGTAGTACACTTTTTTAGACATCTATCTCCTGGAGCTTTTACAGTTCACCTCTTCAAGGAGGCCTTCGTGGGCCACGGTACTGGGGTAGTTCCTCTTCTTTACATCCTCTCAGCACCCCTACTTCCTCTCTCTGAACTGATTCATTGTAGTTTCTTAGGGTCAGTGCTCTCTGGATCAGTGCTTCTGCAGGGGCTATTTGGCAACATCTGTAGGCAGTTTTGCTTGCCAAACCAGTGGCGTTGCTACTGGAATGTAGGAGGTAGAAGACAGGGATGTTGCCAAACCCTCTGCACTGTACAGGACCGGCGGCTCACCCCAGCAAAGAGTTATATCCATCCCCAAATGTCATAGCACTGACGTTGCTCCAGGTTGATTTGCCATCCCCAGAAGGACCCCACCTTGGCCAAGCCTGCTTCGGTCACCTCTGTTAACCCAGCATGCAAACAAATCTCTAGGAAATAAGAATGATTCGATAAGTGTTTGTTGAATTACCTTTAATTGATTGGAGAGACGCATGAATGAAAAAGTATAGCAACTTTTCATTTAGTACAGTGTTAAAACATGCAGGTCTGCTTTTAACCATAAATATTGGTATGAGGGAAGAGCATATCAAGTTCACTGCTTTTCAAACTTGGGTTGACAGAATTAATAATGGAGCGCTGGAAAAATGCATTGTTCGTGCAGTCTCGCATATGAAAAAACATAACCTAAGATGAAGCAAGATCACTGAGCTATGAACCTGGACCACTGTGTTAACTTTTCCATCCTCTGAGTTGCTTCTATAAACTGTGAACTCCATGGCACCGTCAGCCTACATTGTGGTCCCTTGTGAAAAACTCCGTAAGGCAGGCATGTACTCTAGGGGGTATTGTTGAGACTTTTGCTTATTATATAACATAGTGTTTCTTATTAAGGGTTCATGGGAGAAACTGCCCTCTTGTTTCTACTGTGCTTCTGACTTGTTTCTGTCTTAGAAATGCCGTGAATTACAGAATTGACTGTTTCATTTGTGGCATTGCTTAAATTTATGGCTCATTTTCTTCAAGTGTATGGGTTATTATGGTATGCTAATCTCACCCCGGCTATCTTCTTTCTTTACATTTCTTTTCGTTAAGGTTTTTATTCCCCCCTTCTCCCTCCCTTCCTTCTTTCCTTTCTTCCTGCCATGCTAAATGTGTCTTATAAAAAGTGTTTTTTCTTCAAAAGGGACACTTTGAGACATAATTTACTTAATCTGTAAGTATCTGAGTGCTTATTTTATTACAGCTGTAGCTTTTTGACAAAGAAATTTACAGTATGCCTTGGACACACAAAACTTAATCAAAATGGTCATCACGAGTAGAGACAACCAGCATTTCTATCAGCTTAAGAGCAAGATGCATTGATGGCACTCTTCACTTGCTGTTTCTGGACCCAAGTCCCAGAAAGCATCCAAGGGATGCCCTGGAGATATCTAAGAGACGGAGGGAGAGGAGCGCTAGGTCTGCAGTAATCAAATTGTCTGACAAGTAATGCAGCCAGTTTCCTTTCTACTTAGTGCATATCACGGCTTGGCATACACTTTAACTCATTCCTAACCTTTTGAGGTTTTGTTCAGTTCAGCTGGTTTGGCTGTCTCGTACTTAGGCTCGATGGGAGCGGGCCCTTTGCTAGTGGGGCCTCTCTAGCTCTCTCAGCCTTGGTTAAAAAAGTCATTACTATTGAAAAACAATGGATTTTAAAAATTCATCCCATTCCCTGTAAATTTGGGGATGGGGATGAGGTCTGGGACTGACAAAGATAAACAAACACTTACTTGTAATCTAACCACTGAGAGGCAGTGACTACTAACATTCTGATAAAATCTTCTAGCCTTTTCTCCTACCTATGTGTAAGGATCCATATGTTTTTTAATGAAAATGGGATGTTGTATATATTCCTTTGCAACTGTTGGCGTTCTCTTGTTTGTGGTGGTATTATCTGTCCATGTCAGTGAACATTGTTGTACAGTTTTATGTTTGGTGGCTGGATGGTGTTCTGTTGTGTGGATATATCATAGTTTATTAACCAATCTGAAATAGACATTTAAGTTGTTTCCATTGTAAATACTATTAAAGTATGGTGTGTGTGTGTGTGTACACACATGCTTTTTAAACAGCTTGATTCTGTGATCCAAAGTCAAAACATTTCATAACTTCAATTTAAAGTTTACTTGAGACACAAATACAGAATTGGTCCCGATGCAGACTGATATAGCAGCGTGATTTTATAATATACATTTGCATTAATACCAGTTGAATACTTCTTTAGTCGGAGAAGTAATTACAAGTTGTTTAAGAAAATTAAACAATGTGGACAGCCTAATTCATCTGTGTATATAGCATACACCTGTCTAGGCTAGGTGCATAAAGTAAGTGCTAAATCTTAATTTAAAACATTAGTGTTGTTTCTTATAGACCAAGAATTTCAGAGAGGCATTTTTCCTTTTCAAGAAGAAGGTAGGGTAAATATCTTTGAGATTGAATTTCAGTGAGCAAATTGTTGATCACAATTAATCTGCCACTTTCAGGGCAGAACAGCCCAGTCTTCTTTCGTATTAACGAATTACGAGGACTATTTTATCTTCACAAATTACGGAAAAAGAGGTAGAGATAAAAGAGAAGGGGAGGGAAAAGACAGACAAATCCCCGCAGACCCCCCTGATTTACAGGTGGGATTCAGAAGTCCTGCTGTGTGAAAAAGGCACCATTATGAAGAAACTCTCCTCAAATTACTCAGAAACAATCCAAAAGGACTAGGGTCGAGCACACCCTTTCAGTATTGTTGCACTGCCACAGCAAATTAAATTCACTCAGGCTGACTTCATGCTATGCCTCACTTCAAAAATGTTTTCTTGCCTGTGCCTCCCCTACCCCACTACTTCCGGCCCCCCAACCAAATGAACTGGTTACCCTGGAAACAAGGGAAGGAAAACAAATTAAGTGCAGTGTTCGTAAACAGCATAGCTAAAATAAAATAGAGGAACATTCCAGGCGACTCTGCTGCTCTCTTGGTTTGGGGGTCAGTTTTCTGCTTTGTAACATTTGGTAAATATCTTCTTATGTTCTGGCATAGTGTTAAATAAGAATGTAGGAATCAGAAAGCATTGTTTTAAATGAAAGGGCTGCCTACTGAATGGGAGGAGATATTTGCAAAAGGTATATCCGATAAGGGGTTAATAGTCACTGAATAGATAAAGGCACCTGGACTGTGGACATTAATTAGGTAATAATCAGGAGAGAAGGGAAATAAAACACTTCCTACTCTTTTAGGTAAAATTTATATTGGTGATTTCAGGAAAGGCAGATTAATTGAATAAAAATATCTGTTTATTTTTTATCATTTTATCCTTTATTCAGAGATCTTATCATTTGTAAGGTCTTTAGTATAAGCCAGGCACTATTTTATGTGATTTAAATTAACACCACATCAAAAAAAAAAAAAAAAAAAAAGCATTGTCTTGACGCCATGGAAAGATTGGATTTTTAAAAAGTTTTATTGGAGTCTAGTTGATTTACAGTGTGTTTCAGGTATACAGCAAAGTGAATCAGTTATACATATACATATATCTAGTTTTTTTTTAGATTCTTTTCCCATATAGGTCATTACAGAGTATTGAGAAGAGACCAGAGAGAAAGATTGGATTTTGACGGACACATGAGTTAGTTTGAATGGGTTTTAAGACCAGGTGTGAAAATAATTTCCCCAAAACATCCAGGAGCTCAGGAAGGACCGTTTCTACCCCATGCTGAGATCTGTAAGCAAAGGCTCTGGGAGGTTCGTCTTGTTGGGGTCTTTACTACTGTGGGTTTGCAACGGGAGAGTGAGGTCAACATAAGGGCCTCGTTCTGGAAGCTCTGAATCATTCCGTCTGCCCTCTGCTGTACCTTTTCAACTTTAGTAGCATTCACCCTGCAGGGAGATGCTTAGAACTATGTATCTTTACCCAGGAGTGGGTGCAGTGGTGGCTGTCATGGCACCTGAACAGCTCCCACTGTCCTTCCCTCTCTGACCCTGTCCTTACTGCTGGAGAAATCTGGCCTTTTATAGCACATGCTAATAAGAGCATCAAGCAGATGTCAGTTGTTTTTGGATGACACTAAGATGTGGTATGTAAACGGGGCATACCATGAAGGGAATTTCACTGTCAGACTCTTTAAAAAAAATTTTTTTAATTGAAATTTAGTTGATTTACATTGTGTTAATTTCAGGTGTACAGCAAAGTGATTCAGTTATTTATTTATATATTTTTTCAGATTCTTTTCCATTCTAGGTTATTACAAGGTATTGACTATAGCTCCCTGGGCTACACGGTTGCTCCTTGTTGTTGATTTTATATACAGTCGTGTGTATCTGTTAATCCCAAACTCCTAGTTTAACCCCGTCCCCACCTTTGGGGACCATAAGTTTGTTTTCTATGTCTGTGAGTCTATTTCTCTTTTGTAAATAAGTTCACTTTTATACTTACAGATTCCACATGTAAGTGATATCATATGATATTTGTCTTTCTCTGTCTGATTTACTTAGTATGACAATCTCTAGGCCCATCGTCAGACTGTTTGTAAATTTTCTTTCTGTACGCTCTTTAGTAGGAGAGTGGCTTTTGGCAAAGCTATCAAACCATTCTGACTTTACCGAAGAGGCAAATCTATGTTCAATACAAAACCAAAGGAAAAAGTCTCTCTGTCACATCCTTCTGACCTGCAGTTGACGCCAGCTTTTCTTCGGTGAGTCTAAAATGGAGGGAAATAGCCTGAAGGAAAGTGTTTGAAGACTGTGCTGTGTGTGTCTTTGTCTATGTACTATGTGTGTATATGTTATCTGTCCCAGGCCCCAGGGCAGGACTGGCTTTCCTGTGCCGGGAGCTCGGGCTTCTGCTGGAAAGCAGGTACACAAAGCCTTCTTTAACTTGAGTGCCATAAGCGGTGAGATGAAAAACGCCCACTGATGGTTAACAGATCTGTCCCCTAAGACGCCACTCCTCAGAACATGGCATTTGTTGACTCTGGGCAAAGCTTTTAGTATTTTCGGTGTCTAAGGAGATTTGGCCAGTAGCCCTTCTGTGGCTGGTCATATTCCTGAGCCAGAAATGTCAGTTACCAGTTTTCTTTCTTCATCTGTTCATTAAGCCTTTTGTATATTTTCTCTCTGATTCCCAGGAATTAGTGATGACATGTGTCATTTTCATATCATTAAACTTCCTTAAAGGGGTAAGGCTATAGTCGTTAGCAATTCTCCACTTTGTAAGGTTTCAAAGATTTGGACCAGGACAGTTCTTTATAAATGAAGTAAGCCCACAAGCTTAATTCCAAAAAGCTCATTCGAGGCAATAATTTTATCCATAACAACTTGTTAGAACAAATGAAATTGTTCTACGTGGGTTTCCTGTCTTCTGATCCATCTGCGAATGATGACTCTGTGGGGAATCTTCTTACCTCTGTTAGGGTAATGAGAAAACAAGTTGTTGGAAGGCAGAAAGCAGTGAGCTAGGAATGAGCCTGGGCAATCAGCAGAGCAAGTGATCACTTTGGGATAAATAAGTTGCAGGAAGGGAGACTCACAGGAACCCTTGTTCTGCTGGACTGTCAGATGGTGTGTCTCTGATTGTTTTCCTAGATGCCTCCACGAGCTCTGAATCTCAGCCTTTGGGCCCAGGAGGATCTTTGCTGGTCCATTTTTGTGCCCCCGTTGAGTTGCCTGTTCTGTGGTTCCCCAGAGGCCCATATTCCCTGTAGAGTCTAATCTTCACATAGAGCTCTCAAACAGCTCTATTCTCTCTAAAGCAGGGGTCGCCACCTCTCGGGCCGCAGACCCATACCGGTCCGCAGCCTGTTAGGAACCGGCTCGCACAGCAGGAGGTGAACGGCGAGCTAGCGCAGCTTCATCGGCCGCTCCCGGTCGCTCGCGTTACCGCCTGAGCCATCCCTGCCCCCAACCCTGGTCCGTGGAAAAATTGGCTTCCATGGCTTCCACCAGTCCCAAAAAGGTTGGGGACCGCTGCTCTAGAGGACGGTGGATCGGAGTCTCACCAGCATCTTCCTGTGTAGTTTGGAGCCACAGGGTGGCCTGAAATGGGCTTGTTTTGGAACCTGACATTGTGTGTTTTAGAGAAGTTTCTGAATTGTTCTCTGATTGAGACCCATCCTCAAAGAGAGATCGACAGATTTAGTATAAAATTGCATAGGGATCTGATTAGTGAAAATATCCCACTCCACTGTTCTTTGCTAAGTTCTTTGTGTGTGTCACAATCTTTCATTCACACTGTATATGTTTTGTTGTTCAGTCTTATAACCTTTTGAGGTAGGGACTATTTTCCCTTCTTGGATGAAGGAACTGAGGCTCAGAAAGGTTGTCACTTGCCCAAGCTTCCTTAGCTGGGATGGGAAGTCAGTCCTGCCCACCCGTGCAACCCTGTTTTTTGTTTGTTTTGGTTTTGGTTTTTTTTGCGGTATGCGGGCCTCTCACTGTCGTGGCCTCTCCCGTTGCGGAGCATAGGCTCCGGACGCGCAGGCTCAGCGGCCATGACTCACGGGCCCAGCCGCTCCGCGGCATGTGGGATCTTCCCAGACCGGGGCACGAACCCGTGTACCCTGCATCGGCAGGCGGACTCTCAACCACTGCGCCACCAGGGAAGCCCCCCGTGCATTCTTTCTCCGGCTTATGCTGCCTCTGTTCCACGGTAGACCGCCCAAACCACTTTTCATCTATGACTTCCTGCAGCCCTGTCCTCCACAATGCTCATCTTGCAAGACCCCAACCCTGGACTTGCCATCCTGCTCCCAAAAGGGGGCAACTGATATCTGAGGGGGGAAAAACAAACTATAAAACTATGCAGGGCTTCCTTGGTGGTGCAGTGGTTGAGAATCCGCCTGCCAATGCAGGGGACACGGATTCGAGCCCTTGTCTGGGAAGATCCCACATGCCGCGGAGCAACGAGGCCCGTGAGCCACAACTGCTGAGCCTGCGCGTCTGGAGCCTGTGCTCCACAACAAGAGAGGCGACAACAGTGAGAGGCCCGAGCACCGCGATGAAGAGTGGCCCCCGCTCGCTGCAACTAGAGAAAGCCCTCGCACGGAAACGAAGACCCAACACAGCCAAAAATAAATAAAATTTTAAAAAAAAACAAACCCAAACAACTATGCAGATCGGTACCACTAAGATTCCTTCTCCCCACCTCAGCGGGACCCTCTGCATGACCCATCAATCCTTTCAGAGATCCTTGGCCAGTTTCCACTCCCCACACGGAGGAATTCCAAACCATCACCACTCTCCTCTGGCCCCCCTTTCACCTCTAAACTCAACAAAGCCTCAAACTTCTGGGAGAAACTGAGTCCACCAGAAAATTTTACCCACTTTACTTACAAGGTGACTTATAGCCACATCAATCCTTACCTTTGTATTGCTGGTTTCCAGGTACCAATTCCAGGCTGGGTTCAAACTTGTTAGCTGGGTAGCTGATGACATAACTTTATTCCCCATCAGATAGACCATGCTGATCTAACTGAACTATTAGCCAGTTTTCTCTGATGCATTGGGGAAAAAAAGCCCTGTTAGCTGGATTGGCCCTGTTATCTGGACCTTGTGAAACCCCTCACCTCCTCCTGTTTCTTCTGGGACCTTGTTCCATTAATCAAACTCCCTCAATTCCTCTATCTTTTATTCTTTCACTCTTCACACATCTTCCCCTCAGCCTAAAATAAGCTCGTGTCTTACCCAATCTAAACCCCGAATCAAGCTTCAAAAATCCAACCCTCTAACTACCATCAAGTCTCTCTTTTTGCGCAACTACTCGAAGAATAATCTGTTCGATTGGTCATCGGCATCTTCTTTCTCCATTCTTTCACCCATAAGATTTGGCTTTTGTTCTTACCACTCGTTCTTACCTGTTCTTACTAATCAGGATGCAACCAGGCAAAAATGAACAACTTCAGTGATTTGTTACAAAGAAAATATAAAGCAGGAAAATTGATTAGGTGGGTGGGAGAGTAACTGAGAAACCAGACAGAGGATGGTGCGGTATCCCAGAGGTGGCCACAGCTGGAAGCTACTCCCACACTTGGAATGGAGGGACAAAGTAAAGATGGTGCTCTCAGACCCTGGCCTGCAGATGATCCTAGGAGGCATGACCCTGGGATTGGTTGGCTTGTTCAGTGGGAGCTGAAGCCATGGAGGGGGTTCAGTCCACGTACTGCCAGACGCGCTATCCACAGCAGAGAGAAGGAGAAATACATGACCTCTCTGTTCCCTTCGTCTTTTAGTCTCTCATCCATGCCAACCATTGGCTATACTCAGCCCAGCTGGAGACCAGCTGACATTGGAGCCTGGAAAGTGCAGCCTGCAGGTTCAGACATCTGGAACACAGAGAGAGGGGAAGGGTAAGAGGGGAGCTAAAGGCCGACAGATCCAGGACCAGCATGTCATGCAAGGACAACGGTGACTTTCTAGGTGCCAAATCGAGGGGGATTTTAGTTTTTCTATTATTGGAAATTTCCTAATTACACCGGTGATTACTCCCTCCTGGGAATTCTCCACTTTCTTGGCTTCCAAGAGACACAGTATCCTCATTCCATTCTGTCTATTCCTATAGACTGTACCCCCATAGCTACCACTTAAATATCGGTGTTCTCCGGGATATGGTTTTTCATCCTCAAGGTCTTAAGTCCCATGTGGATTCTAATAATTTTAAGATATGTATCTCTAGCCCAGACGTCTCTCATAAAATACAGATCTGTGTTGCCAACTCCCTGCCTCCACAACTGCTTCAAGTTTAACAAGAACAAAATCAAGCTCATCTTTCTCCCAAATTTCTTATTTCATTCCCCTCTGTTTGCTGTCTCACCCAATGGATTGATTTACTACCCATCTGTTAAAAATGGTGAGTGGTCTGAGATTTTACCCTACTTATAAGCTAACAGACGTGCCTGCCACAGTTTCATGGGTGCTGGCAGAAGACACAAGTCTCCTGGGTGAGAGACAAAGGACTTTTTTCTTTTTCGGTGCGTGGGCCTCTCACTGTTGTGGCCCCTCCCGTTGCGGAGCACAGGCTCCGGACGCGCAGGCTCAGCGGCCATGGCTCACGGGTCCAGCCGCTCCGCAGCATGTGGGATCTTCCCGGACCGGGGCACGAACCCGTGTCCCCTGCATCGGCAGGCGGACTCTCAACCACTGCGCCACCAGGGAAGCCCCGAGACAAAGGACTTTTTTACTCAGGACACAGTAAGCAGCATGAGCTTCAAGACTGTGTAGGTTTCCCTTGCCCCGCAAAACCCCCAGGGATGACACGGAGTAATCCAGGTGGATGCTGCACACAAGTTGGGTTAGCATCACTGCTGAGGAACAGGGGGGCTTAGGACCCCCAGCCTTTCAGAATGATCTGCAAGCAATCCTGTACAACCTGTACTCCAGAGGGAGACACTATCTTAACTAGACTGGACGGTGAAAACATCTGCTCTTTGCTCTGGGTGGGGGAGACTAAAAGACAGTCTGGACAAAGGAGGGGGTCTCTCTTCTATGAGGAAATTGCTACTTTTTCTATGCCTTGCTTTCCTTGTGACTTGTGTTTCCCTTACCCTTTGGTTTCTTGTCCATCTGAGCTCTACTCATCCTTCAGGGCTCTGCTGCCTGCCCTGCCACCCATCTACCTGTGTGATAGCTTTTCCTTCCTCAGCAATCCTAATAAATTCCATATGTTTCTTTATTTTTGGTGTTTCTCGTATGACCTGTTTGCCTTCTCATCCAACTGTGAGTGCCTGGAAGGACCACGCACTGTCTGATGTCTCTGTAGCCCTGTGTAGTCGGGCATCCAGTGGAGCTCAGTGTCATCTAACGATCTTCTTGACAGTTCACTGTGCTTCGTCCACAGCAATTCCTCTCTTTTGAACAATCAAACATTAGTTCTTGTTCCTTCTAAAATTGTCTAGGACGCTTAGGTTACCACATCTGTGCTTCTAGGATCGGTTGACATCACAGAAGCACTAAATTGGGAGGGCAACTTTATTTAATGAGACCGTTAAGATAACATGGTAAAATAGCCATTACTTTTTTTTTTTTTTCCCGGAGTACCTATTATTCCTAGTGTGCTAACACTAGGTGGAACATCTACCGTACTTTCCTAAAGAGAGAAAGTTAGTCCCAACCTTTCACCTGCTTTTGGTTATTTGACTTTCCTGTCAATAATTTTGAAACATGTACCCATTTTTATTACATGGATGTAAAAGAGTGAGTTTGGAGTAACCTGTCTTTAATCAAATTTGGATGACATTTCAGGAGATTTTGCAGTTGGCAAGAAGAGAACCTGGCAAACACATATGCACCGACATTTCAAAATGGCATCAGTCCCACTTTTTATTCCTTGAGCAGAGTTCAAAGTTGGTCAGGCTTCCTTCCATTTCTGTAAATTCTGGAAATTCCAAAATCATTTTGCTCTAACCTCATTGGAAAAACCATGTAATGACTTTGCTAATGAATTGATAACCAGTCAAATATTTTGTCATGCATTTCACATAAAAAGATAAATCCCACCCACTGGAGGATTGATGGAGGAAAAGCATGAAACCACACTAAATCCCAACAATGGTGACTTTTATGAAATTGCTTTAGGTTTTATAGGAATCTGAAATCAATCTGTTATTCATAAAGCACATTACCTGGGTTTTTATTAATATAATCATTCGGATGATATATATTAGGCAGAGCTTTTGAGTCAAGTTCCTGGAAAATTGCTTGATTACTGTTAAAACTGATTAAAACTAAGGGTTTTTTTTTAACCAAGAAGAAAAGTAAGAAATGAAATTTTTTTATGCTTCATAGTCTGGAGATATGAGCTGTTAAAACCATTTCTTTAAAAAAGATAGTGAAAAATCCTAAATGCGGTGGAACTGTCATCGTTTACTATATAGATATTGTTAAGCCTTTGTTAATGAAAGGCCATGCAAAGTTTAAGCCAAATCTTGAAGTCTGTCCCAAACTGGGTCTGTGTTATAGGTGCCAATTAATGAGTGAAACTTTAAAAAAAATTTTCATTTATTATTTATTTTTGGCTGCGTTGCGTCTTCACTGCTGCGAGTGGCCTTTCTCTAGGTGCGGCGCACGGGCTTCTCATCACAGTGGCTTCTCGTTGCAGAGGCTTCTCGTTGCGGAGCGCAGGCTCTATACGCGTGGATTTCAGTAGTTGTGGCACGTGGGCTCAGTAGTTGTGGCTCGCGGGCTCTAGAGCGCAGGCTCAGTAGTTGTGGCGCATGGGCTTAGTTGCACTGCGGCATGTGGGGTCTTCCCGGACCAGGGATCGAACCCGTGTCCCCTGCACTGGCAGGCAGATTCTTAACCACTGCGCCACCAGGGAAGCCCCTAATGAGTGAAACTTTAGGTTGCTTATGTGTTTCTGTGTATTCAGTACAACACAATTTAGGTGAATCTTTTTTTCCTGACAACTAGTGAATAGATGACATTGAGATTTCTGTTTGATTTCCTTGTACAGAAATAAATAAGTTGTATACCTTTTGCAACATCCTTGATATACTAGCTATTTGCTGTGACCAGTGTTTGTCACCCTAAGTCATCCTATAAATAGTGTATTAAATTTCTTAAAGCTCTGTGAATGAATGAGAGGTAGAAGGAGCAAAGAGAGGGTGGGGCGAAGAGGAGGGTGGTACATGCCATAGCCACCTGAGGGGGAGGCAGCCAGTCAAGACCATTTTGCTTTCTGGACTTCTACATGGGTATGAAAAATAATAGTTCTGATTTTTATCTTCGTTTGAAAAATCCATATGTGCTTTTTGTAGAAAATATAGTTTGTAGAAAACAAAACTGAAAAAAGTGCAGTCTTTGTTTCCTTTAAAATAATCTTGAAAGGAAAAGTATTTTTTGTCACCTCACTATATGTTCCAAGGTCCTAGTTATCTCAGTTGACTCTGTCCTTAGGGACAGGTGTGCCTAGCTTCAGTTTCCTTGGCGGGGTGGTTTGTTTTCAGGCCATAATAGCTGAGAAGCTATTTTGAAAATACGCAGTATTAATCACTAGGGAGACTTAACTCAGAGAATCCGTAATGCATAAAAACTAATCATTACCATTTCTTAAAGAGACAATGCAAAGACCCCTTTGATAGTGGATAGATAGTTTAATCCCAAGCTATAAAAAAAAGATAGTATATTATCTTCAGCGATGTACATAATGGACTAAGGCTTTACTCCTTCTTTTATATGTCTGTCTGCAAAATGTGCTGTCACATAAAGCCAGTTCAATGGAAGACTCTGCCTAGACGTTTTACCTGCAATTAAGGTAGTTATCTCTATATGTGTGCTAGAATTTCCCCAAGTGTGGCCAGATGAGGGACTTAATACAGTCCCGATAGTAAATATTTAATCATTTATTATAATTAGAAGCTCAGAGATACTATACAGATACAGCCCAGGAATTAAAGAAACACAAATATTAAGGTACAAATCAGTTTATTTTTTCACCTATAGCTGTGTAATTACTTTAACAGTCAAGCTTGGGTTCTAGTCATGGTTTCTTGCCAAGTACTTGAAGTTCTCATGCTAATTACTATTTTGTAGTTTGGCTGATTTTTTTTTTAAATTCTACTCATTGATATCAACTCACTAGTCTCTTTGTGTCTAAAAGGATGGCTATCTATAGTAGGTGGCTTCTCCTCTCTGTCTTTTTTTCCCCTCCCTAAAACTAAAATTATGGATTCTGTGATTATCCTTCCAGCCAATAATTATCCAAGTTTATTTAGGGTATACTTCTAACATACTCTCTTTTTTGACAGTATTCCATTAGTGTGGAATAACTGACTCAGTTCCTGTAGTATTTTTGTTTTTTAATAGCCCTTCTTTCTGTTTACTGAATCTGCTTTATTTTTTAAAGCGTCTTCTGTCTCTCTATCCATCTATCCATCCATCCACCCACATACACCCCCCTTTGTTTTTGTTTTTGTTTTTGTTTTTGTTTTGCGGTACGCGGGCCTCTCACTGTTGTGGCCTCTCCCGTTGCAGAGCGCAGGCTCCGGACGCGCAGGCTCAGCGGCCATGGCTCACGGG
>NW_006787756.1:456911-480811 GCF_000442215.2 Lipotes vexillifer
GCATGTTGGATCTGCCCGGACTGGGGCACGAACCCGTGTCCCCTGCATCGGCAGGTGGACTCTCAACCACTGCGCCACCAGGAAAGCCCCCACCCCCTTTTGTTTTAAATGAACTCTTAAAAGGAGTATGATATTTTTAACTTGAAAGTTATGAAATACAAGCTGAATTTAAGTCAAATGGTAGCTTACTTATGACAAATTAACCCCTGCCTCATACTTTCCAGCAAAGTATGACACAGATATTTAATGATTCAAAACAAGAAAGTAACATTCTTTTAAATGATTTTCTAGTTAGTAACAAATCTGACACTTTTTGATTCAGTAGGGAATCTAATAGGATCCAAAGGTAAAAATAGCACTTTTGTTACATAAATGACAGACTCAAACATTGGACTTTGTTTTGAAGGAAGTAGAAATTAGGAATTTTTTTAAAGGGTTTGAGATCAGTAAGTCAGAGAATAAAGTGATTTAGGAGGGGAAAATGACAGCAAAATGGTGACCATTTCAAAGACAAGTGATACATACTAAAGGAAAATTCTAGTTCTCGGAAGGAAAAAGAATTCAGCCCAGAGCCCCAGGAATAGCAAAAACATGAATGTGTCGGACAGTTGTACCTGGCATAGGGCAAGATCAGAATGTGTAATCACTTGCCGTGAAAGTAAGCAAATATATCTGTCCTTGAAAAGAATATTGATCGAGTGAAGGTACAGAGTACTACAAGTTGAGCTGAATCACTGTTTTCTTCTCTCATCATGCAACATTGCTTTTAAAAATTCCAATAAAGGGCTGAATGTAGATTTGACAGGTTGGAATCTGCTCCTGTGCTGGGAATTATTAGAGCTATGCCTAACCAGTGCATACCAGTACACACTCATCACAACACAGTGTACGTAATTGTTTAGTTCATCATTACCTCTAGAAGAACGCATAATCTGTTAATATGCATGTTAATAAACATGTAATACATATATAATGTACATATGCATTCACATGCATAATATATATGGACCATAGATAGGATCTAGGACCTGTCAGTATTTTTACCTTCCAAAAGGTGAAAATTCTTCAGTAAACTGCATTTCAGTAATTCACTTACGTTTAAAACAAAAGAATGTTTGCTTTTAGATATTACATTTTTACGTTTATCATCTGGCACAAAGCTAGCTTTTTTCCAACCTGAGTTGGGCACCATAGAGTGATCTGACCTGCATGTCACAGCTTCTTTTCTTCCCTCATCTGGAGGCGTCCCGTGGCTCTGTGTCGGGAAGCTGAGGTGGCCCTGCCAGCTAATCCCAGATTATCTGTGGATCCAAAAGAGAGCAGTTGGAGAAATGGAATCCTTCCAACTCCCAAGGCTGGTGCCATTCATCATTTCCTAAAACCATTTAATACTTAGCACCCAGAAAATTGTCCATTAAATTATGACAGCAAAGTAATTCCATACCCTCTCTTTCCAGCCACTTTAGCCCTGGACTTAGTCATTGGCACAGTCGAACATAAAATCAGGTAGTCTGGGACACATGAAAAACAACAACACTTCTGTGAAGATGATGCTCCTTGTCACTTCTCGAAATGGACATTTCTAACAATGATAAGGAAATCTCTATGACAGGCAACTCAAGGAAATGTAAAGTGACAACAACGATACCAGTTCATTTTTTACACCTCCATTTAATGCTGGTCCAAGATTATGTGAGAATTAATGGCTTTAACATCGGAATACCTACAGACACAAGCTCTTCTTTGAAAGCCAGTGACTCCTGACACTCCCTCAGATTCAATTTTTATTTCTGAGCCCTGGAGAAAAGAGGGATTCTTAGCCCTTCCAGAGTTCTAGGCTCACTTTATTTATGTGTTAATGCCAAATCTTTATACTGTAGGCTGTGATGTCCACCATTCTAATGTGCTTCTGTTTACTTTTGTACTGTGGATTGAAGGAAAACTTAGGATAAATTTCTGAAAGTTATCTGGTCAGCATATGTCTTCTGAGAACATGCTCACATCAGTGGAGGAAAGAACACTTTGCCTTTGATTTTTCATGCTAAAGGAAAGCTAGTTGGTCTGAAAAGATCATTTCCTCCACCCAGTGCCTGGTAAAGTAAGAGGAAACCAGTTGATCTGATTTAATAATTGTCAGTTGGTGAAGACATCACAGATGGGTAAAACCTACAGAGGTATCTAGAGCAGCATTAAAAACAATAGGTTTGTGTTTCTCTGTAATGTTCTATATATAAGTAATAAGGTATATTACTAAGGAGTATAGGGCGTGTATGCGGGGTGGGGGAATAAGAAAAAATTATCCTAAATTATAAGTTCAAGATTTTTGAAAAAAAACAATAGGAGAAAAATAGGAATTGGGATTTACTTAGATTTTGCAATGGTCATCCTCAGATTTGTGCTGGATATTCTACCATCCTGGCTACATCATTCTGTTCAAGTACAAATAGCTGGGTCAGCTAAGACTGCTGCTTGTACAGTAGAACCAGGGGAGTTGCCCAAGATGTGACACCAGTTCACGGACAAGTTAAAACAAGTTTGCATATAAAATGAGAAACCATAACTAATTAACACCAGGCAGGTGGCCTTGATGGAAATTTAAAATCCAACCCGGGTCAGCAGGGAATACAAACTTGGCAGATGAAACTAACTGAAATGATCCCCCCAAGACCCGCCAAGTGAGCCTTGAGTCAACAGTCCTTCAAAAAAGCTTCCCGTGCCAGTCATTTCTGGGAAGATAGAGCCAAGGACAAATGACCGTAAATCTTAAAATGAGCACGATTACATTAAGATCTCAGGGCCTCCGCCCCCGCTCCCCCAGCATCCCTGCATTCACGCAGAGTTTTCTTAAATGCCAGCATCATTTTGTGAGAGCAGAAGTGGGACCAGCCTGGAGGCTGCTCCCCACGCATTTATGTATTAATAGCAGGGAGGACAGTGTGGGAAGGGGCAGGGGAAGCTTTCAGCAAAGGAGAGGGTGTGAAGTTTTGCTGGAATTAGCTGGAATGGAGAGGGAGGAAATATTTAGACCCCTGTTGAGTGCCAGAGCAAAATCAGATACCAATAAGGACTGAACTCTCGGAGTAACAGCCAGAATAGCTGAAGTGTTGGGAGTGAAAAATAATTTTACTGCCATGTGATTGGCAAGAGAAAGAAGGCTGAGAAGGTGAGGATGAAATAGAGAAGCAGAGAGAAGGGGGCTGAGGTGTGATTTCTATCACAATGCCATGATGAGATGACTCAGCGATGGATTCCTGCTTTGATTTCTTTTCCTCCCCGAGGGGCACGTAAAATGCTGGGATGTCAATGCTGGAGGGGCCCTTAGAGATGATCCCGTTCACGGCCCTCAGTTTATAGCTAAGAAGCTGTGGCCTGGAGGGGAAGTGTCTCACCCAAGGCCACGGTGAATTCTTTAGCAGAGCTGTCTGGAAACCCGAGACTTGAGTCTTTCCGTTTGTTGCCCTTTCTATTCAAGACGAGCGAATGCTTTTACTGCTCCTTGTTCATTCGCTTTATTGATTAATTTCAAAGGCAAACAGAGATTCTGAAGAGAACTGGAACTTGGGTAGCAATCAAAACAATAGATGGATCATTCCCTGTGAACCGATATTAATTTGAAATTGGTAGGTTTTAAGGGGTCAGCACTGTTCTGAACTGAGCACTGGGCTTGGTGGAAAAACTATTCTCTTTCAGTAAGGTTTTACTTTTTACGATTCTGAAAAAAAATCGGTGCACTTACTTGAGGAACCGAAAATACAAGACTGCTTCATAGAAGCATCACTTATACTCTTACTACCGAGAAATAACCACTGCTAATATTTTGCTGTTTCCTTCCAGGGTTTTCTAACATATTACATTTTATAAAAATTAAGATCATCATAGAATTTTTAAAAAATCAACTTTATTGGGTTAAAATTTACATAAAATTAACTCATTTTTAGGGAAAATGTTGAGGTTCTGACAAGTGCAATTCAAGCCCCCTTGGCGCCTCGTTGCCTGTCCTCTTGCGTACAGCTGTGCCAGCCCTAGGAGCCTTCATTTCTCTCCCGGTCTCTGTCTCAAGCTCTGTCTGTCTCTCTCTGGCTGGCTGTGTCTGTCTCTTTCTGTGTCTCAGGTCCTCCAGATTCTCAACGAACGTATTCATGTAGGGAAGTCACGGACACTCCCTATCCCTCCTTTATGTTAATCCAGAGATCCCTCTGCATGGGCTAGTGGAGGAGTATGACTGGAGAGGAGGAAGAAAGAGGCCCGATTATTTCCAACTAAATATGTTATTTAGGTATTTTGCTTATCAAAGGACAGTTTTGCTTTCTAAATGGAAGTCGGTTTCTCTGTTACCCTATGAGAATAATTTAGATATTTTCAGTATTTAGTCTTTTCATCCAAGGAATCGGTGTGTTTCACCAAGGTTTTATTTCTGTTGTTGCTTTTCTTTTTTCTTTTGCCCTAGAAACAGCCATTTCTTAATTCCCTTTTCTTCTGAGTCACTGTTCTCACCTTAATACTGTTACAGGTGCCCGTCCAGTAGTAATACTGACGCTCGTGATAATATTTAGAATCTAGTGCTTGTAACACATCACATCACTTAATTTCCTCAGCAACTTTGTGAGATGAGCCTTGTCATTCTCATTTTGAAGTTGAGGGTATTATAGCTGGTAATAGTTACCAGCTATTTTGTCCTTATTTTATTATTAATATATTTACATACACACTAAGCAAATATTTTTGGTCTTTTCTTTCCCTCTTACCATCTAACATAAACATTATTAATAATGCTGAACATTATAGCACAGTGTTTCAGTAACAGGACATCAAAGGAGAAGTATGAACTTTCCCCAAGAATTGGCATTCTCTTCTGGGGAAAGGGTTGGTGTGTTTTCAGTGATATGAAGGATAGTTGCACTGTGGTAGGCAGAGGTATGGCTTTGTTATTCTCTTTATTTGGAGATTATGATTTTAAGAGACGGGTGCCCAGTGGACAAGGGGTGGACTGTTATGGTCTTTTGATGAGTCCACTGGGCTAGGCTATCACCCCATTATTCAATCAAACGCTGATCTTGGTGTTGCTGTGAAGGTGTTTTGTAGATGTGGTTAAAGACCATAATCAGTTGACTTTTCTGAGGGAGATTGTCCTACATAGCCTGGGTGGGCCTGATTCAATCAGTTGAAAGGCCTGAAGAGCAGAGACGAGGGTTCTCTGAAGAATAATTTTGCCTGCGACTTTGTTAATTTTTGTGAATAACTTACTGTATCG
Organism: Lipotes vexillifer; assembly: GCF_000442215.2. Lineage (NCBI taxonomy): Eukaryota > Metazoa > Chordata > Mammalia > Artiodactyla > Lipotidae > Lipotes > Lipotes vexillifer. Next base: position 462,163 of record NW_006787756.1, read on the forward strand.
AATTAGGGAATGTGAGATTTTCAGGATTTTACCTAACTTGACATTAAAGTTACTCGTGTGTATGGAATTCAGGTTTTTTTCACTAACTTCCCTATAAATAACCACATGGGCTTTTCTACCCCATGTGTTGAGACTTTCATTGGATATAGTTCCTTGAGAAGGTATTCCTCAATTCATTAGACTGAAGGGGACTCTAAGTTTTAAAAAGGGGGGATATGAGGGATCTCCTGCTCTCAAAAGGCTTTCTAGAAAATTGTTGGGGAAGAGGCTTTTCACTGAAAGCTGGGAGGCTGAGTACTTCAGTGGTTAAGGAATGGATGCTCAACTAATCAGATGCAGTGCCCCCTCTATGAAAGAAAGGCACAATTTTTTACATTACATTTGCCATCTTGAAATGAGATTCACTGATAATATAACCAACCACACACACATTAAAAAAACAATAACAATATAATACCCTAACTAGGATGTAGCTGAAACTAAAGGAAAGCCATGTACAATAAAATACACCTGTTTCTGAATGTGTTTGGGCGTGGCTACGAGCAAAAAGTTCATGAAGGAGTCTGATGTTTGCCTAGTCATAGAGTCCCTGTCAATGGCACAGGTGCAAATGTAAACTGGAAAGACAGATTACACTGGCGGTTTGGTTGTCATGAGGAGTGATGCAACTGGTGATGTGGTTTTCTGATACAGCGAACAATTCTTGGTGGACTTCAGAACAAAGTTAATTACAATTTTTCCCTCAATTTGCATGGCGGTTGCATTTCAGGAAACATAATGGGATCTTAAGACAGTGCAAAAGTACTTTCTTTGTATATAAAATTGGGTCAGGTTCCAGGCTCAGAAAGTTATAATAGGTTTTTATAAGCTCCGGGGAGCAGAGAATTTCATTCACCCAGGACCCCTGAAAGAGGGGCTAGCACGTGGCATGCATTTCGCTTATATTTGCATGAATGTCTGAAAGTTTATCAGCTCCATGAAATTAGGAGGGACATTTGAGAATCACGCAGGATGAGGGACAATTCTCTGCTGTGCAGGACCACCCCACACCCTGCAGGACAGTTAGCATCCATCGCCCTTGCTCTCTAAAGCCAGTAGTGTTTCTAATTGTTGCGAGAACCCCAAAAGCCACCACCACAAATTTCCAAATTGCCCCTTTGGGTGGTACTGTTGAGAAACACAGAATTAAGTAATGATGTGGGTATGGCGTCTGTCCACCAGATGCCAGGGAAAACCCACTCACAGAAGTGATGCCTGAGCCAATGGCAATGGGGCAGCCCTCTTACAGGGACTGTCTGCTTTGAAATATGTGCACGACAGTGTGGATATGGCACTGTGGGAAAAGTCAAAGCTTTGGAAAGGGGTGTGTGATGTGGGGCACAGCCATCACCAGCTCACAAGGACCTTTGTGTGAATTACAGAAAGGTCCCCTCTCTGGGCAGACCAGTTAGGATAAGGGCTCAGTCTGGTCGCTGATAAGAGCATATGGAAGCCACATGGCCTGGCAAGTGGAACTCTGCTTGGAAATCAGGTGCCTCTCCTGACGTTTTGGCCCAAGCATCCTTTTTATAGGACCCGACTTGGGCTCACCTTGCTGGGTTTCCACATGAGACAGAAATCAAGTGTCAAGAGCAAAAGATAAGTCAATCATGGTGTTGAGAAGAGGACTAAAGGGATTAAGAAATGAACAAGAAAGCACAGGTGAAAAGAGGATACACTTAATGAAATCTACCAACAAGTTGAGGGCGTCATCTCCTCATACTTTGTGTCATAAAGCTGGGTTATACTGGTGGCTTAGTCTATGTGGAATTCTTTGTGGACGTTTGGAGCATGGATAATTGGTGCCCTTTGGGGTAATGAAGTCTTGAGGTGTTTGTCAGAATTCTACTAGCTAAATGCACAGTTAAATTGACATGTACCAGGAAATCTATTTACAGTATTCAATGGTGTATATATTTTGTGGGAAGAGTTATTCTTGACTAGGAAATCAAACTCCAAGAATCAAAGGGCCTTCCTGGGGAGAAGGAAACCAGGGAAGGTCTTTAAGGACATTTCCTTAAGGCCACCATAGAACCCATTGTCCTGCCCTGCCTTATGCCAAAATATGCCCCCCCCGCCCCTTTGGTGGCCCCTGACTGCTCATGCCCTCAGAATTCTCCCCCAACTTGACAAGCGTAGAGAAACATGGACAGATTCTTATTCTTTGTCTCTGGTTTGTTGAAGCTACATGTGGATCAGCCCCTTTGTTTGAACTGTTCATTTCGTTGTCAGTTTGTTTCACTTCCTTATGATTTTGTTAGAGGGAAGATGTCTCATGTCATAGGTGGCCCACAAGGAGACACCCCAGTACCACCAGGAGGCCTTCTCCCAAACATACGTAGGGTGGGTACAGCTGTAAGGATAGGCTAGGTCATGCTGTGTAAAAAATAAGGTTGAAAATCTCAATGGCGTAACAGAACAAAGCTTATTTTTCTTTCACACAATGTCCCCTGCAGACCCAAGCCAGTTCTCCAGGGAAGTGATGGTTTAGGACTCTCGGCTACTTCCATCTCCTGGCACCTCTGTCTCTTCCTGTTCGTTGATCACCATGGCATGGAAGAGAGTTATGGAGTGTCTTGACACAGCAATTTAATGTTTTAGCCCAGAAATGTGATATGCCACTTCTGCTTGCACCTAATTGGTTAGATTTGGGGGAATTGTCTTCCTGTGCCCAGCAGAGGAGAAGCTGGTATGAGTGAGCACTAGGGATGAACTAATGCCTGCCATGGATACCGTAGCAGGTGTATTAGTTTGCTAAGGCTGCAATAACAAAATGCCCTAGACTGGGTGACTTCAACAACAGAAGTTAACTTTCCCCACATTTCTTGAAGTTAGAAGTCCAAGATCAAGGTGTCATCAGATTTGTTTTCTCCTGAGGCCTCATTATGTTTTCCCAAATTGCAGGGCACAGCTGACCTTTGGGTTTGTCCTCATTTGTACACGTGGGATGCCTCCATTATGTTATTTGATGATGGCTGGTTGGACCGAGTCATACTAAAGAAGGACCTGGATGTAGGCTCTAGTCATGTCCTTAGAGACTATGGGTAGATTTTGGCAAAAACTGAAGATGGGGTAATATTGTTTTTCCTGTCTTCCTGCTTCTGCCATCAGCAACCTTCTGCAATTTTTTTGTGCTTCTCTCTTCCAGTGTTTAAAAAAGTGGGTTCATTCTTGTCCTACTCCCACAAGGAGGTGTATCTTTTCCCTAATGGGTTCCCTCACCACGGAATTTTAATACCACAGATATACTCTATATGTTTATTTACCTTATGTATATCTGTGATTTATACAAAAAAGGGTAAGGTTTTTTTTTTTTCATCCCCCAAGAGCCGATTTTTGCCCTCTTTGTCATTCCATTGAAAATCCATGTTCTAGGGCCAACTGGATGAAAGAAAGCTTGTCCAGGAGTTGGTCTAAATTAGCGAGTGAAATGGCCAGCCCAGTGCTGTCTTCTGCAGACTTGAGATGTCAGCCAGGCACTCATATTTTGGCCCTGCACTGGTGCACAGATCACCCTGTAGTAGAAGGTCCACCTTTCACATATTTAGTGAAACAGAGCAGGGATTCATCATGTTCCAGCCTATGGCAACCTTAAAAAGGATTTGCAAAATTCCTTCTTCTGAAATTCATTAGCTTCATGCCCCAGAGAGTGGTCGCCTCTGGCCCTTCAGGAGTGGGTGGTTTATGTGAGAGTGATATTAATGAGTGGTCGCAGCCATTCTGGGCTGCATTCATGTGGGCCTATTTTTTTTCTCATGGTTTCCATCAGGAAGAGCTCTCATTATGTTTAACTAGCTTAAGCAGCAATTTCAATATCACCTCCTCAGCATCAAATGGCTCTAGAGCCTCAACTGTGGCTAGTTGATGCCTAAAGCAATGTGGGACTCTAAAAACGTGGTCATCAAATTGCTTGTATATGTTTTCCTGAAGGAACTCATCCAGGAGCAAGGCTGCAACCCTTTATTCTTTTGCCTCAGCTTGTATCTGCTTCCTCACCCACTGTGATCTCTTCAGAAAACTTGCTCTCCAAGGCCCTCACAAGGTCCTTGACCTGTACTCTGAAGCTCCATCTGAGTGGGTCATTTCACTCACAGTCGTCTTAGTGTGCTTAGTGTACTCTCATGTCAATACTTTCCTTCCGCCCCACTGATGGCATCGGGATTTCCTAAAGGAAGCAGCCCAGTTAGTGTGGTGACTGGTGGATCAGGGACAGGAACCTTTCCTGAGGTCTGGATGGACTGGTGTCCTTACCAGTGTGGTGGGACAGCACAGCATTGAGACTGTCTCTGCCACGATGTGTGGAATACCTGGGCTCTGGTTCAAATCCCTGTTCTACCACATCCTGTGAGACCTTAGAAATTACTTAATTTTTCTCTGCCTCAGTTTCCTCATCTAAAAATGGGGAAAGAATAGAACCTACGTCACATGGGACGTTGTGAGGATTCAGTGAGTTAACACACGTGAAGCGTTTAAACTATTGTCTGGTACCTACTGAAGTGCTTGGTAAATTTTGGCTGCATAGTACCACCTACTATGATGATGCTTCTGCTACCCCTGCTGTCCTCCCCAAACCTTGTGAGTGTTCCTTCATCCATGTATGGGGGATGAGCATGTTTCTCTCCTTTAACTGTAGCTGTGACATTATGGATCCTGGACCCTACTCATCTAAGTAAACAAAACAGTAGCTCAGAAGCATATATGTATTTGCCTCATTAAATTCTTGTTGCAGTTGCATTGTATATAGATTTTTGGTAGGAGTTGTAACCCTAAATTAGATTGGAAACTCCATCAGGTCTGTCATTCATTCATCAAACATTACTGTGTGCCACTCCTATCACAGTGGGGATAGAAGACTGAGTCAGGTAGTCCCCCCTCGTCAAGGAGCTTATGGTCATAAGACAGAATAATATGTAGGTAAAAATAATTTTAATAATAATAATAATAGACATTTGCTCCTTGGCAGGCTGTGCTGAGCACTTTTTCATTTGTTTCATAACTGACTTCTGAAAACAGTCCTACAGCACAGGGAGGCAGAGGTCCTGGAGTTTAAGTAGTAAGTGAAAAAGTGAAGAATTAAACCTTGGTCCTTCTGACTTCCGAGCCTGTGGTATGCCCATTCATGACACAAGCCTTGAGACAGTGTCACAAGGCTGCTTGGGGGTTCAGAGGAAGGAGAAGTCACTTCTAGCTGGTGTGTTGGTTGTGCAGGTGTGCTTACAAGGAAGGTGTGCTGGCAAAGGTAGCTTTTTAACAGTTCATGCCTGGGACTGGTGGGTGGAATTTATCAATACATGCGAAAGAAGCATCCTGTGAAGTAGGACCAGAATAGAAGTGCTAGACACTATTGTGAAGCTGGTCATTTCCAGGGCCCTGTATATAATTTGTTTTGACCAAAATAAAGGATATGGGCAGGGAAAGTCCAACTGGAGACACCTTAGGTCCAGACTCCATAAGGCCTTGAATGCCAGATAAAGAGTTTGCTTTTTTTTTTTTTTTTTCTCACTAGGGTAGTCTGGGAGAGTAGAGAGATCCCCAGCCATCAAATTGGATACTACTGCATGTGAATAGTAACGTGGCCACTTACAAGTCAGTTGGGGAGTGTGTGCCTCAAACTCTCTGATCTTCAGTTTTCTTGCCGATGACCTCAGTAAGGATTTATTCACGCTTGTTTGCGGAACGGATGAAGGGACTACCTCATCCTACCTCATATTTTGTCATTGTGAGAATGACAATAACCAAGGCAAAGCACGAGCTTAGCAGTCAGTATATGGCAGCTACCATCGTTAATAAGTAGAGATGTGTCCTTGAGGTTGTTAGGCAATGGGGTGGCATCAGTAGAGTGTGGTTTTTAGGAGATTTCTCTAGCACATGTGTCTGTGAGGAAGAGGAAATACTGCAAGTGGGGTGCTCAGCAGGAAGCCACTGAGTAATGCAATGGAGAGAGAATGAGAACCTGAACGGAGGTGCCTGACGTGAGGCCCTTGACGTGTCAGGGGAGGGGTCAGTGCTGTTGGCTGCCTGTGGGTGACCAAGAATCTGCCCAGGAAGCCTCTGTGTCATAGTGTATCAGGGTACCCCCAGATATTTCCTCAGTCCTTTTTAACCCATGGGATGTTTGCAGTAACATAGGGTGAAGCTTCAAGGCAGAACCTAGTTCTAGATGATTCTGGCTTCCATGCATTGAATGCCTCTGTCTTAGTACCCTGCCTCACGTTATGCTAATGAGCTTCAGCATAGCAGCTTCTCCAGCTTTGTTTCTCTAATTCAGCGGAAGCCACATCACTGTTGTGACTCGGTGTTTATAGCCTGGGAAAAATCATATGAATATGTCAGATCCACTAATAGCCAGTAACTGTGACCAAATGGATCCCCTCAAAATATAAAGAGTTTACTTTAGCACTTTGTTGATTTCTACATAACCAAGCTACTGTACAGCCCGCACCTTCCCACTTTATGAGTACTGCCCCTGAGGATTGCATATTTCTGATAAGAATGAATTCCAAATAATTATTTAGATTTAATATATAAATGCATCTTTGTTGTTTATGTTGCGCCTTGGCCACTGCATTTCTCTTTGAGTCTGGGACTGGCCTCTACCACTTGAACTGTTTTTTTTTTTTTCGTGACTCAGTCACATGAACCTCTTTTGGCAAAAGCAAGAAGGAGGTTTGTAGGACAGGCTCTGTGAGCCCACCAGACAGTGGAGGACACCTCAGCCAGTGAGAGGTCAGCCCTGTTTCATGACAAGGCATGAAATATCAACAGCTGGGATTTTTGTTCCTAAACCAAGTCGGAAGGAGGTGAGGCATGTTAAGACAGGGTTTTCTTTCTCTTCCTTCCTTCCTCTTTCTTTTTCTTTTCTTGTTGTTTTTTTTTTTTTTTAGATTTTTTTGATGTGGACCATTTTTAAAGTCTTTATTGAATTTGTTACAATATTGCTTCTGTTTTATGTTTTTCTGTTTTTATGGCCGTGTGGCATGTGGGATCTTAGCTCCCCGACCAGGGATTGAACCCACGCCCCCTGCATGGGCAGGCAAAGTCTTAACCACTGGACTGCCAGGGAAGTCCCTCTTTTTTTTTTTTTTTTTTTTAAGAAGACTGGGAATGTAGAAAAGCAGCAGCTTGGACAAATAGGAGGGAAGAATCATAAACATATCCCAGTAAGTCGGGGTCCTGACTTGCCTGCTGGAGCACTGCTCTGACAGCACTGGGATTACTGTAGCTGAAACCACTTGCATGTTATCTCAGAATTTGCAAACTCCAAAGGGAGCTAAAAGATTCCCTGAGTCTCCTGCAACCGTGTGTTCAGTATCCCAGACTCTTGTTAGGTCTCCTTCTGACCATGAGTTTTATTTGTTGGTTTACTGTTGTTTTATCAACACTGACCGCTGTAATCAGCACCCGACACGTAGTAGGTGTTGAGTCAAAGTTTTTATCTTTTAAAAACTTTTTATTGGAGTATAGTTGATTTACAGTGTTGTGTTAGTTTCGGGTACACAGCAAAGTGAATCAGTTGCACACATCCACACATCCACTCTTTTTTAGATCCTTTTCCCATATAAGCCGTTACGGAGTATTGAGTAGAGTTCCCTGTGCTATACAGCAGGTCCTTCAAAGTTTTTAAAGTAAAAATTCCCAATGTTTGGACCCTCGTCTCGTTTCTCATGACCAAACCCTGTCCTCATGCTCTGGTCCAGCACTGAGTTCTCTGGCTTCTTACCCTGGCTTTGCTTTGGACCATTCTTTGATTTCTTGGATTCACCACGTCCTCTGGGACTCAAGTCCTGCCGTCCCAGTGGTCTCCCTAGAGCCTGAAGTTCTTCTGCCTCTGAAGCATCCCTCCTCTGGCTGTTACAGATTGTTTCGCCACCAGCTCTCCTCTTCCTGCTCCCCAGGCCCCTCGCACGTCCACCTGCCATGTCGAAGCCCCCCCGTCTTCTCCACCACTGGGACCCTCTTCTTAGCTGCCCTGAGGGGTGGGGCCGTCTAACCTCCGACTCTAGCTTTTCCCACCCAGCCCATCCCCCCACTGACCATGACCTGATTTAGCAGTTACTTAAAAATCTGTGGAAGGCAGCTGGACCTGGGGAGATGGGTGACCAACAAATGCCAGACCTTTTGATGAAAAAAATTTATCTGTGACTTCCAAGAGAAAGAGAAATAAGAGAAAATTCTGAATCCTTACTACACGACCTTTTCAGAGCATGTGCTGTGGGTCCCTAGTAGTGAGTATATTGCGATAGTCCCTAATCTGACCAGAATTAGGATTCAGGGATGCAGTTAAAGGAGATTCCTATTCTTCTTTCCTCAGTACTCACCCTACTCAGCAGGGCGATATCTGAGGATAACTTTCAATCTCTTAGTTGAGGAAATAGATAAAAGCCCTGGAAGGAAGCACCAAAGTTTGACTTTTTCTCCCTTGTACCGTCTCTCAAACTGACAAAGGACAAAGCATCCAATACTTCTCACCGAGCCCCAGGATGACAGAGGAAGCTGATTAACATGGCCCTTTGGGTTGGTAACGAGGATCTGGAGAGCTAACCCCACATGGCAGGGGATAGGCTGAGTTTCATGCTCTGACCCGGCAGTTGCACCCCTAATTGGGCACACAGTTGCACTTTCATGCCATTTAAACACTTTAAAGAGCCCGTACTCAAGACAGAAGGCTACTGTGTGTTTTCCTGAGGGTGCAGTCAGGGAGTGAAGAATGCAGGGGCTCTTTAAACATAATTAGGCATTTAATTGCACAGCTAGGCTTCACCGATGGTTTTGCACACACATTTGATTATGATTCACTTGAATACATCCCACCGATGATAGTCTGTCTTCCATTTCTCTACAAAGAAAATTAGCGAGGAAAATATTTGAAACATTTAATTCTTGAGCCTTATTTCTTTAGTTTCTTTTTAGTTCTAACTTCCCTTCAAGTTTCTAGAGAGTTAAAACAACCACCACCGCAGGGAATTCCACATCTGACTCTTATAAAGCACATAAAACAGAATGTACATAACTGTGGGTAGTTTGCAATTAGAGCATAAGTATAGTACAAATGTGGTGTCTCTCATCTACCAAGAGCCCCCTTCTTGTTCTCTACCCATATTTTCAGATTGAGAAATCAAGGCATCGGAGTCAAATCTTTGACCTAAGTCACTGAGTAGCAGAGACAGTTTGGGAATATAAATTGCCCTTGGCATCATGTTCTTTTCTGTCATCAAGCCAACAGACCAGTGTAATGTGTTTTACTCTGTTCTTCAATTGCACATGTAAGGCGGTAAACAATGGCTCACCTCTGAGACTTGGGTTATACAGAAATACGGACTTGGATATTTTGGTCCAGTTTCTTTTTCATACCCGTCTCCTTGGTCACAACACCAGAAAAATTCAAATGCAGACTTTGGAAATGGACCCATCTGTTTCCTTCATCCTTTCTGCCTTCATATTTTGAGCACTTTGGGAATTTTTGCTTTTAGTCCAATTGTATGTTCCGTACTTTTTAAATTCACATGTTCCATTGACCAAAAGCCACTTGAGTTGTGTTTGCTACACGTACACCACTGGCTGCTGCCTCTCCCAGTTTTTCATAACTTGGCCATCCTCAGAGCATTCTCTAAGGAGCAATCTTTAACCTAGTTTTGGCTTAATCTGACTTTGGCTTATTGCAGTAGTCAAGAATGTGTCACCCAGAGTAGACGTCAACCGAATAGAAGATCTTGAGAGGTGGTTAGAGTATGTCTGAACCACCGCCATGAATCTAGGGCTATTCAGTCGTTACTGCATATTCATCAGAGGTGGATTTATACTGCGTAGATAACAAATGCTTAATGATAATATTAAACGTTGATTTCTAATCTCTTCTCATTGAGAAATAAGTGAAAACTCAGCCAGATACAGCTGGCTTGTCAGGTTCTTAACAGGAAGTGTGTATGGGAATCACGAGCATGGGGGTGGTGGGCTCCTTCCGAATACGGAGATACAGGCCCTCTGAATCAGAAATTCCACACTGGGGCCAAAGCCTATATATTTGCAAAACGTTCCTTAGTGATTCTGAGGCTTTGCTGTGGAGAAGCGTAAGGTGGGGAGAATAGTCTCTGTTCTGGTCCTTCCTGAAATATATTGTCTCTTGCCAGGCTGTTAGGTTGGGATTCATGGAATTTGAAGACTTGAATTCAGTTGGGGACTGCACAATTTATTGTGTGAGCTTGGGCCCCAGTGTTCTCACCTGTAAAAGGTGAGATGGTCATAGGATCTGTTGAGATTAAGAGAGGAGGTATGCTTGGCCGTGTCTCTGGTATCTACCAGCCATGAGTAGGGCTCATCAAATGGACTCTTCCTGTCATTATCCTGATAAATTCATGCCCCACACATCTTGTCCATTGTCCTGTATTGGAGTAGTCAAAGTTTTGTATCAGGGTCCTTATTATAGTTTGCAGAGAAGTGCCATACCTTATTCCTAATAAACAATGTGAGAGTAATAAAAAAGCATAACTTCCCTCAAATATGCTCTGTGCATTGCCTGCTGGTGCTTTTATTCTTTGCCCCAGCTCTCTGCCTACTCTAACCCCAGCATTGTTTGGCCAGCCGCGTAAGGGGAGTAACTTCCTAACGGGTCTGGGCAGAAAGTGGATTCTCCCACTGGGAAGAGGCATGGTCATCCTAAAACTGCCTGTGTGACATCATTCTACCATCATCCTATAGGATGAAGGGTCAGTGAAGTTGACCATGTCATGTCAATGAACACACTGCCCTGTGTGTGGGTGTTTGGGTCTCAACGTTTTGTTTCCCAGCTATATTGTCAGTTCCCCAAGGACAGCCTTCCCCTGTCCAGGGCTTCACGGAGCTCAGGGAACAGGGAATGTGTGTGCCAGGCAGCCCCCTGGCAGAGGCATGGCTTGTTTATCATTCTGGTTTAAATTGCCTCTTTTCTGTACCAGTATTTATACGTATAACAAATGGGGACTGGCTAATTATGTGGTTCTTAGTAGGAGTTGAGTCTCTGCTGGAACCGGCCCAATCTCTGCCCACTATTTATAGCCTTCATATGTCCCAAATTTTCCAGTTCTGATTTCAAATATTCTATCCCACTGTCTCCAGAAGTATACTTTATGCTTGTCAGACCGCATGTCAGTTTATGGTTGAGAAATATAGTCACAGTATTATAACTGCCACGCCAAACACCATATTTTCTGACTGTTAGATTGGAATCCTGCCTTTTCAAAACAAATTGGACATACTTAGGAAGTGTAAAAAAAAAACAAAAGTCTTTTTCAAATATTCTTGGTAAGCAGTTGACTCGAGGCTTCACCTAAAAACCGTGTAGATCTGGGATTAAATGGCTATGTAATAATAAAGAGATTGATGACAATTGTCCTTGAGAGAGAGTGCCTTTCACAGAGAACATGACCAATAGATAGAATGAACAAACAGATTGGATGATTATATAGAGATTTTCTTCTTACTGTAAACTACAGAACTCCGATCTGTGTGGGTTGTGTTTCTTTCCAGTCATACATGCAGGCAGAACTTTTTGCTGTATTAAGTGAGAAAGGGGCAGATTTCTAACACTGTTTGGTCCCTTCTTTGTCCTGGGCAAGATGCTAGGCCCTTTATCTTACTTAACCCTCTGAAGAGCAGCAGGGCACAGGCAGCATAATCTTCATGTCACAGATGGGAGAATAAAGACTCAGAGATTAAGGGGCTTGCTTGGGACACTCACGTGGTTAGAACCAGAACTCAGGCCAGTGTGACTACAAAGTCTCTTTATAAATCAGAGCTTCTCACATTACTCTTCATTTTCCCCAGAATGATAATAGATGAAATTTAACTGAAATCATATCCCATCAGCCCCAAGCTCCCCATTATATGTTAAGAGATATTTGCAAATGTAGCCAGCAATGATAAATGTGCCCTTGCTTTTGTCACAGCTTCCTATCTTGTGTGTCAATGCTGGATGGATGTCTGTGTTTTGGGGGGCATACGTGGGTGGGAGTGTTTGGAGGCCATGTGGAGAGATTGTCTTATCCAGGCTTGTGCCTTATCCGTGCTAAAGTCCTCTGGTGGCTCTGCCTGGCTGGACCTAATCTTAAAACCTGGTATTTTCAGCAGCACATAACCACGCCCTAGTCAATGGGACTGCTTCCACGTGTCTCAGAAACCAAGGGACAGCTTCTTACCCAATGTCTCCCTACCCCACATATCCCAACAGATAGCACGAATAAAATCAGTACAGAATGGCAGCTGCTGGCTCTAGGAAACCGAAAGTCTTTTCAGATATGGCAACCTCTGTTCAGTCTATGGAAAATGATTTCAATAAAATGTTTAGAAGTCTAAAGATGTGGGGTGCAGCTTCTGTAAGAGGAATGACTCTAGGGCCTAGAACGGTGCCTGATCCAAAGTTGATGCTAAGTAAATGTTGTTGAGTAAATGAATGACTTAAGAACTCAATGACTCTCTTTCAAAATTTATTATGGAGGAGTCCATAGACCATTGCAGCATCTCATGAACTGGCAGTCAAGATGCCCAAGGCAGAGAAGAGTCTTGATTACTCTCTTTTTGGGTATAGCCAGAGGTGGTTCTATTTTCAGAGGTCCCTGGATGCCACAGGGAGCATGCTATCTGTGAAACCCAGATATCCCAGCACTTAGCAGGGTCCTGACATTTAAGAGGCAGGTCAGAGTATCAAGACAGTATCTGGGGCTTCCTTGGGGGCGCAGTGGTTGAGAGTCCGCCTGCCGATGCAGGGGACATGGGTTCGTGCCCCGGTCCGGGAAGATCCCACACGCCGCAGAGCGGCTGGGCCCGTGAGCCATGGCCGCTGAGCCTGAGGCAGTATCTGAACCGTAGGTTAGCAATGGCTAAGAGTGTGAACTGTAATTCTGTTCTTGATTATGGGATATCCATAAATAGAAAAATTATCTATTAAAAAAATACTGCTTTAGACTTAGTTGTTGAGAGAAGCCAAGACAACATGCGATCTTCCCAGCTACAGTGATCACCTTATTGATGTTGCTGGAAGCTTTGCTTTATGAGTAATTTTCTACCACCTCCCTCTGAGGATGCACTGAAGTGGCTTCTTGAGAAAACACTGGTAGGATTGAATGCTTATGCGTTTGAAGCTGCTGGAACACTCTAAACAAAGTAAGTTACCATTAGATAATCCAGAAGATTCTTGGAGAAACTGGGGCTGCATCTGGATTCAGCTGTTACATCTTTTCATTTTAAAACTAAAAGTATGCCTGCCTCTGGGGAAGAAAAAGAAGAATTTGAGCATAAAGTCCAATGAAATGACCTCCAATCAGTCAGATATACTTGAGGTACTGGCGCTGTTTATTTTAGCAGGAAAAACGCAAACATATAGGGACTTGTGGCCGTTTTTCTTCCCTGAACTGTAAGATAGATTATTTGAAGAAAGAAAAGGATCACAAGTTCTCGCCTTTCGAATATGGCTGAAAAACCATATTCGAATTGGATTGGAAACCCTTTCCACCACATGGCATTGTGCTGGTAAACTTTGGAGTGAATTCCTGCCCAGAAGACTGAGACTCCAGGCTTCACCAGTTATGGCAAAGACTGGAATTAAAAAAAAAAAAAAAAAAAATGGAGGCAGCATCCTGTTTTTATTTGCTCAGTATTTGGTAGGACAGGATATATTTTAAACATCAGTTTGCTTAAAATGATGCAAATGAACTTATTTACAAAACAGAAACAGACTCGCAGATCTCGAAATTAAATTTATGGTTACCAAAAGGGAAACGTGGGGGGAAGTGATAAATTAGGAGATTGGGATTAACATATACACACTACTATATATAAAATGGATAACTAATAAGGACCTGCTGTATAGCACAGGGAACTCTACTCAATATTCTGTAATAACCTATATGGGAAAAGAATCTGAAAAAGAATGGAGATATATATACACACGCACACACACACACACACATATATATATAACTGATTCACTTTGCTGTATACCTGAAACTAACACAACATTGTAAGTCAGCTACACTCCGACAAAAACTTAAAAAAAAAAATCACTTCGCTAGAGTGAAAAATGAGGGTTTGTGGTAGATACTGTTTGGTTCTACACCCAGCGGTCTCACATAGAGGCAGTCACAGGATGGAGTTCCCTCCTGCTGGTAAACTACTATTCCATCTGGCAAGGAGGTTAGAAAGAAAGAGAGGGAAGTGGAGGGTGGGTACCAAGGAGGTGGGGTTATGTGTGCCGAGCTGCACTGTGCACTGGCCAGTGTCCCTTCTAAATGGGCACCATCAGGCTCCCTGTTCTGCATCAGTCATTTCCATCACTCTCCAATCCGCCGCAAGCCCAGAGTTTGAGGGTAAGGAAGACAGATGAACAAGGAATGGAAAAACATGAATGTTTAAAGGGAAATTTATAACAAAACTGGTCTGGCTTTGTAAAAGGGACTGAACAATGATTGAATGATTTGACTGAATTTCCTGAAAACTGAATTTCCTATCACCAAATTTCTTTTTTCCTCACCTTTAATAATATTTTGAAGCTGTTGTATAGACACACGCGACAAATTGCCTAAAATTGTATTTCTTTTTCTAAATTTCATTCAACGATGCCTCATTCAGTGATGCCACTATTAAGTGTAAGATTTATAAAACGTGGACCTTGTTTGATGCTTCTGAACTTGAAATGTGGGCTTTTTGATATTGATGATCCAATGGGTTCCATTTTAGATCATTAAACAAAAACAATTTTTTTTTTCTCATCTGGAGACACCAGCTGCAGATTTAAAACACCATGTGATGTTTGTAGCGTCCAAAAGGAGTTTGTTGGAAAATCACAAAGTTAGGTGATAGCTCAGCAGAGTGCCTAGGATGCAGTTGGTGCTCAGTCAGCGTTTGTGGGATGAGTGAGTGAATGGCCAGGAGCATTTAGCATTCATTTAGGGGCTAAGCACATCAATACTCTTGACACAGCTATGGAACTCAATCAGCCGGTGGCCTGAGGGAACACTTTACCCTTACAATTTGTTATTGATACAACTCACGGGACAGATGCTCATTAGAAGACAGGGAATTAATGAGGCCAAGGATCTCTGTTGAATGCCTCTAGGGGCCAGTTATCTTTGTTCCAAGGCTGCATCCACAACCCATAACCTTTGCCAGCTGTCACACACCAGGGCATGCTCTTTGTCACACAGAGGCCCAGAAAGGAGACTGTGAGCAGATTAGCTCAGACCCATTACCATGTAAGAGGAATAAAACTACAGGCATGCGCTCTTTAGAGAGGGCAGTTGCAACAATTGAGTGAATGGAGAACAGTCTGTTTTGGAGCCAACAGGACCGAGGCTGTCACCACATGTTGCAGTTGTGTGTGTACGGTGCCTGGGCACGGTTGGCTGTAGACAACCTAGCCACATTTGCTGAACATGGAGTCGTTCCAAAGCCCTGACTCTAGCAAAAAGCTCAACACACAGAATTCAAAATGGACTTGGGCGTACTACAACCACTTACCCCTTCCAGAACCCCCCTTTTGCTAAACCTATATATTTCAGATGATTCCAGCATTACCTAGTAACATTCTTGGAATAGTGGACTAGTATGTATATTTTCTTCCTGGCAAGCCTCACCTTGATCTGCATTATCATTTAGACCCCATCTGAAAACGCCATTCATTTAAATAAGCAATAGAGACTGAAATAAAATTCCATTCATGCTTAACTCTCCAATGTGGTTTGGAAATGCTTTCTTCTTCAGCCAGTCTTATGTTACATGCTGGATGGTCTTTTCTTTGACCACCTCATAAAAAAGGGCTCATAAATACTTTTCATGTGTTATTTAAACTAGCAGTACTCCCCGAGGCACTACACTCCTATTTTTTTTCAAATCCTTTGTGTATTTCTAAAGCATTTCTAAACCAGTAGCAGAGGTAAAAGCATATTCTAACTTAAGAGGACCAGGGTTCTATCACTATCAGGCCACAAATTTCCTTTACTGATAAAAAGAATTTACTTCTCAGCAAAATGTTGCCTGATTTATATGCTTTCTTTCTAAAAATAATCCTGTGTGAGCTCTCAGTGCCAAAGTTAGAATATATGTTTCCTTTCTTAATGCTCAGAATTGTGACTTTTTAGCACAAGGATGTCCTAGGATATTCTGATAAACAAGAGCTTTATTCTCTCATAACGATCTATTAACTTCTATCTTCTCTGCCTCGTTATTCAGAAAAGTTGATGTTGCCTGGTGTACAGGCTCATTATGCTATGTGTGGCATGGTCTTGACTTGGAGCTGAAATGGTCCATCTCCCCTTTCTAGCAGGTTAGCACTTCCCTACCTTTCTAGGCCGGCAATTCACTGGTGCCCTGACTCACACATGTTTCTTTTCCCTCAAGTATCTTAGCTCTTGTATTTACATTATGCTTGTCCTTCCAACTCTGAAATAAATTTTGGTGGGCTGTACTGCTGCATCCAACTACAGTGTTCTTCAGCTCAAGTTGACGTGAATCCGCCATTGCTCCCTACGCCTTACTCAAGTCATAGAATTGTAATATCTATTAGGGTTAGAATGAGACTGACGGACCATCAGTCCTCCTTCCTTCAAGTACAGGAAACGAAGTAAGGAAATCCTCCCTTCGGTAGTCCACGTGGATACACCTTTAGTATTTGTTTCCATCACTTGAGGAACAAGTAGTTTTCGGCTTTGCACGCTGTACCCTCATTGCTCAAACTGTAAGACGTTCTAAATGTGGATTCTGTCTTCAACCCTCTGTTGGCACTTACTTACAAAGCTTACGAACTCAGTGGAACTTCGTGTACCTAATTTTGCTAGATTCCTTAAGGGTTTGAAAAATGTCAGCTCTAATGCTTCTAACTGCCTTATTTACAATCATACATATTTCAATCCATATGAACTGATGTGACGTCTCGACAGAATTCAAGGACCCGTATTTCCGGTTGCTTCTTGGTCATCTCTACCTGGATTAATTTTTTCTTTTATTCATTTAGCAGATCTTTATTGATACGCTCCAGGCATTATGCTAGGCACTGGTGGTTCGGATGTGAACCAGAGAACATCCCTGCCCTCTTAGAGTTGACATCTGATGGGGTGGTTAGACAACAAATATATAACGTGCCCCATAGGTTCCTCAAACAAAATGTGCTTAGATGTTAACCTTTAAGCTTACTTCCTTTTTAACCGAACTCTTCACCGCCTGAAATCCTACATCAGTGCTTCTCAAAGTGTGTTCCCCGGAGTAGCAGCAGATCTGAGAAGTTGTTACTGGATTTAAACTTTGGGAAGTGGAGCCTAGAAATCTATGTGAATAAGCCCTCTAGGTGATTCTGATGCACGTTCAAGTTTGAGAACCTTTGTCTATAGGGAATCACTATATAGCAGTCCCTCGATATCCACGGGGGACTGGTTCCAGGACACCTGTGGATACCAAAATCCACGGATGCTCAAGTCTCTTATATAAAGTGGTGCAGTACAGTCAGTTCCCCACATCCACAGATTCCATGGTTGGCTGAATCCACAGATGCAGAGCCCATGGTTGTGGAGGGCAAACGCTATAGCCTCTCAAATTAGAAATGCCATAGCCCCCTTGATTTCTCAGTCACTTTTTCCTCCCCAGTCACAAAGTCTTGTTAATTCTCCCTAAGAAATTTCTTCTTCCAGGTTTTAAATTCAGAAATTTCTCCTGCCGTGAGAATCTGCTAGGTTTTAAATTCAGACCCTTATGTCTTGCCTGGTGGCAAGACTTCCTAACTGGCTTCTTAACCCTCATTTACTTTCTCATCCAATGCATCCTGCATACAGCCAACAGAGTTATCTTCCTGGGTTAAAAAAGAAAAATCTTGTCCCGCAAAACAGCAGTGATGGAACACAAATTCCTGTTGGCTTCTTGTTACCTCTGGATAAAATTTAAACTAAGTGAGACACACACAGGTCCTGAAATTTGAATGGAACTGATCTCACAGCCTTGCCTATGCACCCTTTGTGCTTATTCCCTGATTTTCCCTAACCCCTGAATATACCATCTCTCCATCCCCTTTTGTGTTTGTCTCTGCAAATAGCTCTTGGTTGTGACTACACAGTCACCGCATCCCCTCCTATCCCACAGTCCTGTCCCTGTCTTTTTCAGCTGGTAAAACTCTACTTTCCTTCCAAAACTAGACCAAAGGTCACCTCCTCTGTGAAGCCCTCTTTAACTTCTCTTGGGAGAGTTCCTTGCTCCCCTAACTCCCCACAGCACTTTGTTCATACCTAGCACAGCGGTGTTCAGTGACCGTTTTGATCAATGAGAATGTGAGACACAGAGACTATATGCTTTTTCCAAGGTCACACAGCTCGACAATAGCAGAGTCAAGAATGAACCAGGTTCTCTTGGCTACTAATCCAGGGTAATATCTTCTGTGTTTCAAAGCACCTGTTTGGTGTGTTGAGTGGTGGGGTACTGGGCAGTGTTTCTTTAGACACTACTAGTGAAATCCAGGAGATTCTTCCTAATCCCACTTAAAGTGGGAGCTTTTGTCTTTGCTCAGTTGAGAGCTGGGGAAACTTGACCGTTTTCTGCTGCTGGAGCCTCCTGCTGTATTCCCGTACTATCAAGATTCTCTTACAGCATCCGTGGCCACTTT
>NW_006787756.1:480895-499871 GCF_000442215.2 Lipotes vexillifer
AAAAAAAAAAAAAAAAGCCGGGGCTGAGAGAAAGAAAGAAAATATTTGAATGGTAGCATAGCACTCTCCAAATTCCTGAACTGGGATGGCTGAATTGCACCAAACCTTGTAACTAATCACTTCTCCATAACACAACTTATTCTTAAATAAAATGTAAACATTTTATTTTCCAATTTAGATCATCAGATTCTTTGGACCATGGACAAATCATAGACATTATTGAATATGAGTACTCTTAGCTATACCACTAATTTATCCTCTCTCTGACAGTGGGGTCTGAGATCAAGACAGTGGGTTGAGAAATTACATTTAGCCGTTAAGACCCCAGGGGGTGGTTCTTTCGAGATGCAGTCATTGGATTCTGGCTAAACAGTGCAGGCGAATCTTGGCAGCGGCTACTGCAATCACTTGAACAGTGCTTGATGTACTGAAAACATAGAAGCTATTTCCACTTGTGAAGTTAAATCCTGGCAAATTCACTTCAAATAGTTCAAATTGGTTGCTCCCATAGAGACTCACTGGTTGTACACACACACACACACACACACACACACACACACACGGTTGTGAAATCGCTCATGTATCTCTATTTTGAACACGTAAACACCACAAGACACTGATATAGCTAAAGTACCCAGAACAGTGCTTGACACATAGCAGGTGTTCCATATATAGGTTGTCAGATTAATAAAGGAGTGTTATCAAAGAGCAGTGTTGATGCTCTAATGGTCTGTTAACCTAGTATAGTCCCCCTTTGATAAATTCTGTGATATTCTGGAAAGAACCTAATTGCTCTGATTTGAAGAAGTCTTCATCTGCAACGAAAGAGGAGAGCCCTTCTCTTACGGGCTCGTGTAAGAATAAAATGACATTTACAAAGTGGCTCAATCAATAGTTAGCAGTTCTATGGAAATCGGCGTATTTAACTTGACTCTGTTTCTTTATTAAATGGGGCTTAAAATGTCTGGCTTAGGACTCTCCCAGGGTCCAATAAGTCATAAACGTGACCGTACTTACTAAGCTGCAAATGTGAGGTGCTGCCGTCACACGCCTCTGCTAAGAGTTGACAAACTGATGCCCTTCCCAGGCACTTATTCTGACCAAGGTGAAGATCGTTAAAGAATATGACTTTGAGATCACAAGGTTTGCCTTGTCTTTATTCTCCTCTCAAACATAATGAAATGAAATTACTATTCAGTACCTTTAAAAAAAATTAAACGGTCTTCACTATCACTTAACTGATACAAACAATGCTGAGAGTAAAGGAGCTGTGAAAGATCCAGTCCCCTCCAAGTATTCCAGTTAATGGGGAAGGGTTTCCCTTCTTTTATCCTCTCGGGGAACCTCTTGGGATGAGGCTTTTCCATCAAGTTATTTAACACACTGTTTTCCCAGTCCCTCCCCACCAGGCTCCCCCTGCCCCAGACACGCACACGCACACACACGCGCACACACACACACACACACACACACACACACAGATACTGAAGTGATACAGGCTTCAGACTTTGTTTTCTCTTTCTCCTTTCCCTAAGTCTTTTCCCATGCTGTGGATGGTAACGGGCTATAATCTGTTGAAAATGGGAACATAGCAAGAACTCCAACAGGGAGCCTCACAAGTTTGAAAAACTGAGCCAAGCTGCATGATTTTCTAAACATTCCATCCCATTAATACCTTGTGGGTCTACAGGGACCTTCATCTAAATCTCTCCAAACACTTGCCCCAGTTTGGTTAATCCTCAGTGTAGCCATAGTGAGACATTCCCACATGATGGAGGGGCCATGAATGAAGCCCCCCTGGCCAGGAAGCTGCTCAGGAACCCGGGTGAGAAAAGGGAGCTTCCGCCTTGAGCTCCGTTGTCTCTCAGCCCACGCAGGCGTGGCCAGCACAGCCGTGCAGCAGGACGTGGGGAGAAGACAAGGAAGTTTGTTTCAAATCAAAATAAACTTTCAGATGGAACAAGAAACATATTGCTTTATTTTTCATAGCTGAAAGATTCTGTATTTGCCAAACGATGGAATCAAAAGACTCTGTCTATAGGCAACTGCTCTCTGTGGCCCCTGCCTGGAATTTTCCCCATGACCAAATTAATTATTAATAACGTTATTCAATAAACATTTACTGAGCACATTCCAGGCACTTGCCCTAGGTATTAGAAGAAAATAAATGTGGACAAAACTGTACCCCTTGCCCTCAAGGAATTTGCTGTGAAATAACAGAGAGACAAATAGACAAATTATTAAAATAACATGGGGGTAATTTACATGCACCACACACATGCTTATGAATTCTTTCCTCAATCTTAAAAAACAACTTCTTTCAGGAAGCCTTCCCTGAATGTTCTCCACCTAAAATTATTCCTCTGACTTGCTCTAGGCTTCTATCTGTGCTTCCATTGTGGTTCTTTTATCATCTTATCTTGCATTACGTATGGTTATGTGCACACATTATTTTCCTTAGTAATCTAAGTCTCTTGAGTAACTTGTGCACAACAGCCACTTAATAAATGTGAGTTGAATGAATGGATAAGGAACAAGTCAAGGGCTCCCCTGGTGGTGCAGTGGTTGAGAGTCCGCCTGCCAGTGCAGAGGACACGGGTTCGAGCCCTGGTCTGGTCTGGGAAGGTCCCACATGCCGCGGACCAACTAGGCCCGTGAGCCACAACTACTGAGCCTGAGCATCTGGAGCCTGTGCTCCGCAACAAGAGAGGCCGCAACAGTGAGAGGCCCGCGCACCGCGATGAAGACTGGCCCCCGCTCGCCGCAACTAGAGAAAACCCTCGCACAGAAACGAAGACCCAACACACCAAAAAATAAATAAATTAATTAAGAGAAAGAACAAGTCAAAACTTGGCCAATAACATAGAGATGTTATACTTTAAAACAGAGCAATATAAATCTTTGTTCACCTCCTACACTGTTGGTGGGAATGTAAATTTGTGCAGCCACTGTGGAAAACAGTATGGAGGTTACTCAGAAAACTAAAAATAGAGTTACCATATGATCTGGCCATCCCGCTCCTGGGCATACATCCAGAAAAGATGAAAACTCTAATTCGAAAAGATACACGCACCCCTATGTTCATAGCAGCACTACTCACAATAGCCAAGACATGGAAACAACCTAAATGTCCATCAACAAATGAATGGATAAAGACGTGGTACATATATACACTGGGATACTACTCTGCCATAAAAATAATGAAACAATGCCATTTGCAGCAACATGGCTGCACCTAAAGATTATCATACTAAGTGAAGTCAGTCAGAGAAAGACAAATACCATATGATATCGCTTATATGTGGAATCTGAAATATGATACAAATGAACTTATTTGCAAAACAGGAACAGACTCACAGAGAAAACAAACTTATGGTTACCAAAAAGGAAAGGGGGTGGGGAGGGATAAATTAGGATCTTGGGATTAGCAGATACAAACTACTATGTATAAAATAGGTAAACAACAAGGACCTACTGTATAGCACATGGAACAGTAATTGATATCCTGTAATAAACCATAATGGAAAAGAATATGAAATACATATAACTGAATTACTTTACTGCACACCTGAAACTAATACAACATTGTAAATCAACTATACTTAAATTAAAAAAATCTTTGTTCAATAAATATCTCTAGTAGCTGGTCCAGTGTAGACAGGGAGGGAGAGAGTGAAGAGAGGCAAGGAGGAAGGACAGAAGGAAAGAAGTCTACATATGGACGATCTATAGGGAGTTTTTGACTAGATTAATGAGAATTTTAAGGCAGTACAACTGATTAAAATGGATTTTTGTTCTTATAATTCACTTTAGCAGATAAACTGAACAACAAATGATGGGATTCCCAACTCATTCAAAGCTCAAATATCAACCCATATTTTGTGTGTGTGTGTGTGTGTGTGTGTGTGATGCCTACTCTTTTTTTTTTTTTTTTTTTTTTTTTTTTTTTTTGCGGTACGTGGGCCTCTCACTGCTGTGGCCTCTCCCGTTGCGGAGCACAGGCTCCGGACGCGCAGGCTCAGCGGCCACGGCTCACGGGCCCGGCCGCTCCGCGGCATGTGGGATCCTCCCGGACCGGGGCACGACCCCGCGTCCCCTGCATCGGCAGGCGGACTCTCAACCGCTGCGCCACCAGGGAAGCCCCCTGTTCTTTTTTGATATGACAAACTTAAAAGAGAAAAGCTTATGCCCTATATGCTTTCCTGTTCAAAATCAGTATCTGGTGAGTAAACTAGGGCTACTTTTAACTCTCTAAGGGTAAGTCTTTGGTGCTACATGAGTCAATCTGGATCCAAGTAAATTTGGAGAACTTGTAAATAACATGAAAAGATATGAGGAACAGTCGAAATCACAGAACTGTATACATGAAGCAGAAAAGCTGAGACGTGCAGATAAAAATAGGCATAAGGAAAGGTGTTAATTGCTGGGAAATAACCAGCAGGATCCAGGTGTACAAATAAATGCTGGAGCCTAAGTGTATGGGTGATGACACAGTATCAGCCATAATAGAATAGGCATGTGAGAAAAAAGTGTCAATTCATTTTTTGGAGCTCCTTGCAGGTCTGGAAGCATGCTTACATAAAGCTTAGTAACCAAATGTTTAATTTTCCTTCGATGGATGCAGGACACATTTGGAACATAGAACTGTGGCCGCCTACTCTGCTGGGCCCTTCTCATCTTACCAGGCTGGGGAGGCGGCTTTGTAATGGGGTTTTGGCCTGGTGGACTCGTGGACCAGACTGGGGAGAACATGGGCTGCATTTCCCTGCTGGGAGGACGGTTGGAGCTACTTTGTTCGTATACTACTGGGATTCCCTTTCAAGGAATATCTTGGACTCAACTGTCTTTTTCCTGATGGATCATGTTTTGGATCATCGTTTACCAAGGATATAATCACGGGCTGTTAACATTTTTTTGGACTTTGATTTGGCCGGTAACGACAATGTTTTTGGAAACCTGTTTTCATTTACTTTCATTTCCTCTTTCCTGTTAAGCACATCACTGGGCTAGAAGAGCAGAACCTCAGATGTTTGGAACTCTTTGTGCTCGGTGCTGTTCTTTGATTCACATTGGGAGAAGCCTGAGACACACTTCTGACTTGTGTGGTTCCCTCTACGGGAAAGCCAGAATCCAGACCCCGACCTGCCTGAGGTGGGTAGCACAAGCATGGAGACAATAGTCATTTCATACTATCGTAACATTACATAAGTCGTTTCCTTCCCTTCTAGAATGTGAAGGGATACATGAGGAGCAAAGAAAAACTCATATTTTCCACAGGCCTCCAATTACCCTTTCATCTGCCCCCAAATATGGAGGGTGATGTTAAAACCTTGTGTGAGAATCTGGCAGGGTTTTGTACGTTCATGTTGTCTCTGGTCTCGTTTCTAAAACCATTCTGGTCATTTGGAAGATTTGCCAGCAAGGGCTGATTGTTTCACAGAAGTTGTCGGTTTAATTCTTAGCGGTTTTCCGTGGTTGGTTTGGTGTTGCTTTTAAAGAATACAAAACATGCACAGCAGGATTCCTGCTTACTCCCTTTTGGCAAGTGTGTTTGCCATCCATGTGACAAACAAATTAGTGGAAATTTATGACATGAGAGAAACATGATGAAAAGGAAAGAAGAAAAATCGGAGGGAGTGAAATTCATTCTCAGCCACATAACCCTGTGAACCTAATGGGAGATAACTTTTCTGTTGCCACCAAACAGCTTTTCTGTTGCCACCAAACAGCAGGTAAAATGGACTGATTTCACTTTATCCATTCATCTAACAAACATCTTTGGAGCACCCGCTATGTGACAGCACTATTCTTACACTAATGATACACAGACAGCCCTGAGACATAGTGTGGGTTTGGTTCCAGACCATTGCAATAAAGCAAATATCACAATAAAGCGAGGCACACGAATTTTTAAATTTCCTAGTGCATGTAAAAGCTATGTGTATGCTATACTGCAGTCTATTAAGTGTGCAATAGCATTATATCTAAAAAGTGTGTATGTCTTAATTAAAAAATGCTCTACTGCTAACCATCATCTGAGCCTTCAGCGAGTCATAATCTCTTTGCAATAGTGACATGAAAGATCGCTAATCACAGATCACCCTAACAAATATAACCGTAATAAAAAGCTTTGAAATATTGCGAGAATTGCCAAAATGTGACGGAGACATGAAGTGATCAAATGCTGTTGGTAAAATAGTGCCAACAGTGCTTGATGCAGGGTGGCCACAAATCCTCAATTTGTAACAAATGCAGTCTCTGCGAAGCGCAATAAAGCAAAGCACAGTATAACAAGGTGTGCTTGTAGAAGGTAAAAAAAACAAAACAAAACAAACTAGTGCTGTCCTGAGACTTCGTGTAGTGAGGTCATGCAGTAGTGAAGCAATGTTCAATTTGAATAGAAACATGTTAGCGTCACTCGGCCTCCTTTTCAAAAGCCACCGTGAAAATAACTGGAGACTGATATGGTTTTTAAAAGAAAAAAAAAAAATGACAGTGACATGACGACCAATATCCCTTTTATTCTCCTCGACTTAAAAGCTGAGATCTTGCAGAATAGCTTCTGGAAGAGGTGGAATGGATTATGATGAGAAAAATGAAGTGTGAAAGGGATGAGACACAAGCACAGGCTGTGCACGTGGCAGCATTTTTTCCGGGGAAGGATTTCTTGGTCCAGGCAGGTGTGGGCTTCCATCCTTCAGTGTGCCAGCTGGACCACTCTTAGCAAGTCTTGGCCCTGAGAGTTTGTTTCCCATCAGTGGGCTTTTGCTGTCCTGACAGACGTGCTCCATGCAAAAGCTTATCCCTGGCCAAAGGTAGGTGGGATACAGTCAAGCTCACCAGCTCCCGCCGCCCGCCTTCTCCCAGTGCCCTTGCTCACCACCATGCCCTCCATAAACCCTGCATCAAACAAATAAGCACATGCATAGTCATCGGACTCTGGCTATCTGTAGACCATTAACAAAGTGATGAAAACATCTGGTGCTCACTGACAACATGAGTGGCAGATATTGCCTGGACCAGTGAAGGATCAGAGAGCAACTGGGCTTTGTAAATAGCTTCTCTCAGTACCCCCATCTCCCGGCCCAAAACAAGAAAAATAAAAATTAATGGACGCACACACGCTCGCGGTTTTTTCCTCTTTTTTCACCATCTGATAGATATTGGGACAGCTTTCATGCCCCATATACTTGCCAACCAGCTATTTCAGTGCTGATGATGTGTTTAAGAAAGATGGCTGGTATAGAATGAATTTGACATAAATACCAATAAACGTGACCCCTCCTTCCATA
Source organism: Lipotes vexillifer (assembly GCF_000442215.2). Taxonomy (NCBI): domain Eukaryota; kingdom Metazoa; phylum Chordata; class Mammalia; order Artiodactyla; family Lipotidae; genus Lipotes; species Lipotes vexillifer. Next base: position 488,188 of record NW_006787756.1, read on the forward strand.
ACATTATTCAGCAGAGAGAAGAGTTAATGCCATCTTTTCCCAGCCTGATGCCCAAGTCAAAAATGACCACTAATTGGAATTTTTCAGTGGATCGAAACAGTCAACATCAAGCTTGTGCAAATGCCTTTTAATATCTAATTTCCCATCTTGATCATAAGGAAGTAGAGTCCTATCAATTCTTTTCCACCAGGAAAAAAAGTTTCTCCTCATAAAAGGAAGGGGAGAAGGCGTTTAAAAGGAAAAAAAACCCCAAAAAACCCTTAAATAGCACACAATCGCTTTTTTCCTATTGAGAAAAAATCAAGTTCTCAGCTTGTTAAGTAACTTATAAATACAGAAGTTTCCTGGTTATTCTCTCTTTGGTGGCAGAGTGTGACTTTGAAGTCAGCCTCACTGTTGAGTGGCTGGACATTGAGCTGATGAGATTTTACTGTTTTGAACAGCTGGTCAAATTTGGAGGCCCCTCGAGCCTAAAGGCAACTGCTGATTTACAAGGATCCTGTGATACACGCGGCCGCGGCCGATGCTTTTGTTGTTGATTTAGGCTGGAGCAAAGGTGTAGATTTTGTGATGCCATAAAAACGTCAAGTGATTGATTTGAGAATATGTAATTCCTACAGGTAGCCCCTGCTAGGAGCCAGTATCTCGTGTGGCTCGTATTGGAGAATATTTTAGGAAGGTTTGGGTGTTCAATGTGGCCATACGTTTTCGAGGAGGCAGCTTTGGATGAATTGGCTGTTTACAGCTGGGTGGAGCTGGAAAGAAGCCTTTGAAAATTCTAACTCCCTCCTCCTCTCCCTTCCTTGTTACTAAGGATGTCAAAGCAAATTCCAGAACTCATATCATGTTACCTCTACATCTGTGTACCTCGAAAAAATATAGACATGTTCTTCAGAACGTAAACATCATAATTCTTTGCTATAATCTAAGACCTAGTCCATCTTGATTTTTTTTTTTTATTGTCTTGGAAGTATCTTTTAAAATTAGTTTGTTCACCCCCGGGTCCAAACAAGATCACACATTATCATTTGGCTGTTAAACCTCTTCGTCCAAAATAGTCTCCCCTCAGGCAGGTACGTTTATCCCCATTTACAGTCAGGAAAACTGAGGCTAAAGAGAATCCACAGAGAATGAGGGGAAACAGTGGTCTCTCAGAACCCAAATCTGTTCCTACACTGCCTCCCTCTTTTTCCTGGCAAATTCATTCTTTCTGTTGAGCTTGGGTTGATTTCTCTGAGTACCTTGCTTTCCACCTTACTATTTGATCCTAATTGCGCCTTAGTAGAAGCTCAGAGTTCAGCTCATATTGCTTTCCTGTTCCATGTGTCTGTAGCTTTTTCCTGAATTATTTCAGAAGAAAGAGTGGCCGAATCACAAAAGTTGTGCAGCGCGCCCTCGAGTCTGGAGGTGAGGTGCTGCTGTTTCCCTTGGTAGTTTCTAGAAGTCTTCTGAGTGCTCTCGTCAGCTCCCCGGCTCTTTGTGGGAGAAGTGAAGGTTGCAGATAAGGAGAGAAATAAGACAGGTTTATTTCTCTATTCTTTTAAAGAGTTAGAGCTTCAGTATTTAAGCCAGTAACTAGTCTAGGTGGGTGTATCAGGGACAGAATTTGTAAATTGTGTTTTCACTAGTACAAGTCCAGAAAATAGAACTTCCTTTCAGGTAGCAGCGAGAGTACAGAGGGGGAGTCCCTGCTGGTCCCCTCGCCTTGGTGAGGCGGTGGGATCAAAGGAAAACACAGGAAACATTTCACACATCCATAAAACCTAGGCTTTACCTCTCTTCATCTGGACCAGCATTCCGTCTCTCCCAGAGGCAGCCCTATCCCTGTCCCACCCTCAGCCTTGTCCTCGCATCCTGCCAAGAAGCGGTGGTTTGTTTGAAACCCCAGTGCCGGGTCTACCTTTGCTGCTGCCTCTGGGGCTCCTCCACTGATGCGCTCATTTCCCCTCAAGGCTCCCACCCCTCGTTCCTCCTGAGGCTGAGCCCTGTCGTTGCCCCCATGCTGTGGCACGTTGCCCTTTGGACTTGCTGCGTGCTTTTACACCAAACAGGCCTGAGTTTGAGTCACCGGTCAGCCACTTACTCCCCATAGGATCTTGCACAAGCCCCTCCATCGTTCCGGTCCTGCTGTGACTGCTTTCTGATGACAAACCCAGGATGAGAACATCTAGCCCCTTGGGTTAGGACAGCTAGCCCTTTCTGATTTTTAGTCTCAATTGTCTTAGGGAAACTCTGGTATAAAATTATTTCCTTCGTTTTTTTTTTTTTTCCTTTTTATCTTTCCAGAGTACTAATATTCTAAGTCTCTAGTTAATGGTATTTCTTTGTAATGACCACAGTTTTATTTAGGTGACCTAAAACACTAATTCCTCCATGTAAAATCTGGCACTTCCTCTGTTTACCCCCCAAATATCCCTCTCTTGAATTACCATGGAGTCGTTATTTATTTTTATTATATTCCACATGGTCTCTTTTGAACCCTGCTTTTCTTATATTCTTATGTTAGGTTTAAGTGTTCCATTTCTCTTACTGGGCTGTGAGTCCTTTGGAGCAGGGTCTTATCTTAAAAAGTCTTGAACCAAAGCTCCCACCCACCTCAGAGCACCTAACAAAGTACACTTCAAGCCCATAAAGTATTCGGTGCACGTTTATTAATGAATCTGTGATTCCTCAAGCGCACTTTGGGGTATTGATTTCCATTTAATCTCTAGATTTGAGTCTCATGCTAGTTTGGGAGAAAGGATGAAAGAAAAGGGCTGGAAATGGTTGCACGATTACCTGCCTCTCCACCATTCTAAGGCATCTTGCTAGCTTATTTCATTTGCTTATCTTGTTGACTAAATGTTTTGTCTCCTGGGTTTCTTCTTCAATAGGTAATAAACATGGACGTACCTATAAAAACAAAAAAAGCCAGCTCCGTTTAGTCGTGAATGTCATGTGCTCTTTTAAGATCTCAAGTGAGTATAAGCTCAGAACCACATGTTTTTGGGGAAATCTCTGTATGGATCAGTTGTTGGTACCTATGGTGCCTACCTAGGAAGGTATTTCCTTGGTCTTAGAAACAGAGACTGTTGTAAGCAGTTCTAGAGAGCAAAACTGAGGTCTCCGCTGCACCCGAGAGTCCATTTTTGCTAAGTTTCCTTCCAGTCTTGTTGGGGTGAACTTGGGTGTGAGAGGTTAAAAGAGTGACTCTACCATGAGAAAAGTTAACTAAGGTATTGACTTACCTTGATGTGAGTGTTCATGGGTCCCTCCGCACTGCTCCACATCAGGAGTCAGGGGGCTTCCCATGGCTAGGCTTGCCCCAGGACAGAGGGTCTCGAAATCCTCTGACAACTTACCGGCAAACCCTGGGGGAGCTGATTGAGCGCTGCTTGAAAGTGGCTACACAGAGTTAGCCAAACTGTGAGATTAGGACGCAGTCCTCCAGACTGCCAAGTCTGCCCAAGACCCTGCAAGGAGTTACGATCTAACAACAAAGTTGGAGGGCACAGTCTCACTTCTGACACCAACAGCAAGTTTGGGGGGCACGTCCTTCAATCACCTTCAAGTTTGATAATTTGATAGAAGAACTCATGGAACTCACTGAAAGGTATTATACTCACAGCTGTGGTTTATTATGGGCAGAGGATACAGACCAGAATTAGTCAAAGGAAGAGGTGCATAGCACAGAGTCTGGGAACGTCCAAACACAAAGCTTCCATCATCCTCAAGGACGTGTTACCCCTGGGCATCAACATGTGACAGTATACATGGAATATTGCCAACCAGGGAGGTTCACCTAAACTTCAGTGTCCAGCGCTTTTATTGGGGCTTCATTACGTAGAGATGATTGATTGATTGCCCAGGTCATTGATCTCAGTCTCCAGCTCAACTGCATGATCTAAAGCCTTCACTCAAAAGTACGTGTTTGGTCTCTTTCAGGTGGCCAGCTCCCACCTCAGACTATTGCGTATGGCTGGCCCTACCCTAACATCTGGTGTGGCCAGCTTTCTCCCTAAACAAAGACCCCCCTATCAGGTATGACATTGATTCCCTCCCAGAGCCTGAGGGCAAGGGCCAGACCGCTCACTGGACAAGTCCACCTTCTTTACCAGACAGTGACTTAGCAGGTCTTTTTACTATGCCCAGCTCTTCAACCTCTGGAGCTCTTTTCCTGGCAAATCAGTTAAAATAAACCAGCAAAGCTGTTACTCTGTAACACTTCCCTTTAACCCTTGGACCCAAACATCATCACTTGCCAGATTAATGTATATGACGTTGTATTAATTCACCTAGCACAGTATGTAATACAAAGTTGGCATTCAGTAGACCAGGAGTTCTAGTCTGTGAACCCCCTGAAATCATATGTAAAATTTTGCAAGTATGTTTACATTTGGGTTTGGGTGGGGGAATCATGGTTCAAATGTTTCATCAGATTTCAAAGAGGTCTGTGTTCCATAAAAGTTGGAGCCCTCCTGGCCTAGATAAAAGTGAATTCTCTCCCCACACATCACCACTGCTGGACTATTTCTTCATGAGCTCTTGGAATTTTGTTTGCTAAGAGAAGGGGGCACAGAGGAGACAGTGCCTGGTCTGGCAGTGTAAGGGCAGTTTTGCTATCTTGGTTTACAAGGCCTCTTGGGTTAATTCTAGAAGCATCAAAGCAAGCGTTTCTTCTGTCTTTCCTGTGCTCTGCAGGCCAAGAGTTTCTTGTGCTAAAATAAATAACTGGCAGTTTCATTAGACTCCACAGAAGGAAGAAAGAAGTTTATGTTTCATACCTTTTATATTATATAACAACATTACTATGCAAACTTCAATTCTTCAATCTGTTTAGTTTATTTAAACTTAAAAAACAGTACTAATGCTATAAACAGAATAAACCACATCCAATCCTGAGCTTCTACAATGAGCATGCAGCCAGTAATATAGTCTCTGAAATAAGAAACCACTTACCCTTGAGGGTCAGGAGAGATAGATAGATATAGATATAGACATCTCTATACATCACCTTTAGGTTTTATTAAACTACAGCTGGCCTGGGGGTGGGGAGAGGTTCTACTTGTTTTAAACTATAGAAAAAAGCCCCATACACTTTATTTTGCACCCCTCGAAGCTCTTATATAATCATGGAAATTATGACGTGTTTGTGCCAGCCAGCGCTCAATTTTGTTTTACTTTATGTAGAAATTTGAAGTCTGATCATAAAGAAGACATCTGTTTATTTGCAGTTTGTTCTGTTCAGTTCTTAAAATATCTTGGTTTTTTGTCAGACAAGGAAATAAGTAGTTGATGCTCTGTAATCCTGATTCATTCAGAGGCATTGAGTGCTGCCCAGCACATGATTCAGTAATATATTCTGAGGAGGATACATATGAAATGATTACCCTTGAAATGCTCACAGTTTAGTGGGGAAGATTAGTGGTTCCCAACACTCACAGCATTTTACTACAGTTATTGATTTACATGTTTTTTGTTGTGGACTGTTTCAAAATCCCAGTTACTTTTTTTTTTTTTTGCAGAAATAGAAAAATCTATCCTAAAATTCATATGGAATCTCAAGGGACACCAAATAGTCCCCAGAAATCTTGGGGGGAAAAAAAAAAAGTTGGAGGTCTTACACTTCCTGATTTCAAAACTTAATACAAAGCTAAATTAATCAAAACAACATGGTACTGGCATAAAGACAAAAGTATAGACAAATGGAATAGAATAGAGAGCCCAGAAATGAACCCTCACATATATGGTCAAATGATTTTCAACAAGGGTGTCAAGACCATTCGGTGGAGAAAGGGCAGTCTTTTCAACAAATGGACTGGAGAAACTGGATATCCACATGCAAAAGAATGAAGCTGGACCCTTACCTCACACCATACACAAAAATTAACTCAAAGTGGATCAAAACATTAAAGCTAAGACTATAAAACTCTTAGAAGAAAGCAGAGGAAAAAACTTCATGACATTGGATGCGGCAATGAGACTGTGGTTTATGTTGAGCTGGGCTCAAACCCAAGACCACCACTCCCTACCTGTGTGATTTTAAGCACATTCCCTACCCTCTCTAGGTCTCAGCTTTCTCATCTGTAAAAAGATGACAGTCATGGAACAATGGTGGGAATTAGATAAATTAATGCATGTAATTAATCAATGCTGGTGTCTGGCGTAGAGCTTACTATCAGCCACTCCTATCCATTTGGGGGAAGTGGGAGGCGACATAAGACAGTAGTTAAGTTGGGTAGTCTTTGAAGTCATGTTTTATAGGTTCATATCCTAGTTCTATCTTTTACCACCTCTGTGACTTTGGGCAGATGCTTTACATTTCTGTAACTGAGGCTTTTTCAAAAAAAATTCTGAACAGTGGAATTAGTACTCAAAGTTGTAAGGATCAAATGCAATAATCTCCTTGTCCAGCTCTTAGAAAAGTAGTTAACACTCCCCAGTGTTAGGTCTTACAGCTGCTACACTGCTCAGTACAGTATTGGACAAATAGTACGTGCTCATATAATGAACCATCATGCTGCCCTAAACGAAGGCTTTTAGGAAGTGCTTAATGACATGGGTAAATAGTAATCATAAACTGTCAGGAGAAACAGCATAAAAAGTTGAATATGCAGTTTGATCTCAACTATGTAAGAATAAAAGCAGAATAAAAGTTTAAAAGTAACTTGTTGAACTGTTAACAGCGGTCATTCTTGAGATGGAAAAATCATGCACGGGTTTATTGTTTCTTTATGTTTTTGTGGACTTTTCAGAATTTCTACCATGAGCATGTACTTTGGCCATTGGAAATGCTAAAACGCAGTGAAATAAGCTGGAAAGAGGCATAGCAGTCCACACTGTCTACTGCCACTTGGCACACTGGCTTCTAGGAGTAGCTCCCAATAACTGGAAGAGGGCGAAGACCATGGCCTTGAGGAAGTGGGATTGTTCGTGTGTGTGTGCTTGTGCACGTGGGTTTTGTCTCCCAGAGAGCCTGAAATATCCTTGAGGGCATAGACTCTTTGCCAGCCAATCCCCCAGGCTTTCCTTCTAATCCAGGGTCTAGCATAGATGTTCAGGGTCTACGCGCTTATAGTCACTGAATACATCGTGAACCGGGAAATGGTACTGGTGGTGGAAGGAGAGGTTCAAGCCAAGGCTTCAGTGGCAGGGGGCTGACCTGCCTGCGTGACCCAGTGTTCCTCTACCCCACAGACTGGGCAGGCAGAAGAGAAAGTAGAGATCATGGAAAATCAGAAAACTTCACCCCTTGGATTGGGCATGGCCCTCAAAACACTCAGCTTCGGGGGAGAAATTCTCTCTTTGCTGAGTACGTGGTGTTTGAGCCAAATCTTGCCAAATGTAGTGATTAGAAAATAGGGAAATTTTTATTTTAAAATTTAAAGAGCTTTGAAATTATTTTAGCTATATCATTTTCTCATTGGAAACTTCAGAAAATAAAGACATTATCAAGAAGTCAGAATGCTTCAAAATTCCACCACTCAGAGATTACCACTGTATATATTGGTATATGTTAGTCTAAGTGTTTTACAGTGTGTGCTGTCTGTATCTTGATATATTTTTTCTTGATGAGACAGTATGTTGTGGACAGCTTTCTATGACTGTAGGTATAGCCCTATATAATTTGTTTAATGGTTGCACAGCATTTCATTGCATAGATGTTCAATTTTTAAAAATCAGTTCTGACATGTCCTATGTGTTGGAGATGCGATGGCCAAAACAGACATGGTGCTTGCCTTCATAGGACTGAGGGGTTAGAGTGGACTTCAGACGATTAAACCCACACAAATAAAGTATGGTAAGTGTGATTTGGGGTTAGAAGTTTCTCTTACAGCACAGAGGCAGAAGTCCCCGGCTTACAGGCACATTTAAGTATAATTCCTGGTACCTCTATATTTGTCGTTAAGCATTCGTTTTCTTCTTTTATTGAGGTATAATTGACACATTACAAGCAGACCTCAAAGATATTGCGGGTTTGGTTTCAGACCACTGCAATAAAGTAAGTATCACAATAAAGCGAGTCACGTGAAGTTTTTGGTTTCCCAGTGCATATAAAAGTTACGTGTATACTATACAATAGTCTTAAATGTGCAATAGCATTATGTCTAAAAAAGATAGTGTACATACTTTAATTTTAAAATACTTTATTGCTAAAAAATGCTAACCATCATCTGAGTTTTCAAGTCATAAGCTTTTTGCTGGGGGAGGGTCTTGCCTCCATGTTGATGGCTGCTGACTGATCAAGGTGGTGGTTACTGAAGGTTAGGGTGGCTGTGGCGACATCTTAAAATAACGATGAAGTTTGCCCCATCGATTGACTTTTCCTTTCAGGAAAGATTGTAGCCTGCAGTGCTGTTGGATGGTATTTTGCCCACAACAGAACTTCTTTCAAAATTGGAGTCCATCTCCTCAAACCCTGCAGCTGCTTTATCAACTAAGTTTATGTCATATTCTACGTCCCTTGTTGTCATTTCAACAATCTTCACAGCATCTTCACCAGGAGTAGATTTCATCTCAAGAAACCACTTCCTTTGCTCAGCCATAAGAAGCAACCCCTCATTTGTTAAAGCTTTATCATGAGATGGCAGGAATTCAGTCACATCTTCAGACTCCACTTCTAATTCTAGTTCTCTTGCTATTTCTGCGACATCCGCAGTTGCTTCCTCTGCTGAAGTCTTGAACCCCTCAAAGTCATCCACGAGAGTGGGAATCAGCTTCTTCCAAACTCCAGTTAATCTTGATATTTTGACCCCTTCTTATGAATCACAAATGTTCCTTATGGCGTCTAAAATGGTGAATCCTTTCCAGGGGGTTTTCAGTTTACTTTGCCCAGATCCATCAGAGGAATCACTATCTATGGAAGCTATAACCTTACAAAATGCATCTTTTAAACAATAAGACTTAAAAGTCAGAAATGTATTTCTTAAACAATAAGACCTAAAAGTCAGAAATGTATTTCTTAAACAGTAAGACTTAAAAGTCAGAATTACTCCTTGGTCCATGGGCTGCAGAATGGATGTTGTGTTATCAGGCATGAAAAAACATGAATCTTGTACATTTCTATTAGAAACGTACGTTGTCAATGAGCAGTAATACTTTGAAAGGAATCTTTTTTCTGAGCAGTGAGTCTCAACAGTGAGCTTAAAATATTCAGTAACCGTGTTGTAAACAGATGTGCTGTCATCCAGGCTTTGTTGTTGCATTTATAGAGCACAGGCAGAGTAGATTGAGCATAATTCTTAAGGACCTTAGGATTTTGGGAATGGTAAGTGAGCGTTGGCTTCAACTTCAAGTCACCAGCTGCATTAGCCCGTAACAAGAGAGTCAGCCTGTCCTTCGAAGCTCCGAAGCATCGACTTCTCCTCTCTAGCTATGAAAGTCCTAGATGGCATGTTCTTCCAAATTAAGGTTGTTCTATCTCCATTGAAAATCTGTTGTGCAGTGTGGCCACCTTCATAAATTATCTTAGCTAAATATCTTAGCTAAGTATCTTCTGGGTACCTCACTGCAGCTTCTACGTCAGTACTTGCTGCTTCACCTTATACTTTTATGTTTTGGAGATGGTTTCTTTCCTTAAACCTCATGAACCAACCTCTGCTATCTGTAAACTTTTCTTTTGCAACTTTCTCACCTCTTTAAGCTTTTATAGAATTGAAGAGAGTTAGGGCCTTGCTCTGGATTAGACTTTGGCTTGAGGGAATGTTGTAGCTGGTTTGATCTTCTATCCAGACCACTAAAAGTTTCTCCATATCAGCAATAAGGCTGTTTCGCTTTCTTATTTGGGTGTTCACTGAAGTCACACTTTTAATTTTCTTCAAGAATTTTTCCTGGTGGCGCAGTGGTTGAGAGTCTGCCTGCCAATGCAGGGGACACGGGTTCGTGACCCGGTCCGGCAAGATCCCACATGTCTTGGCTTTCAGTATGCCTTCCTCACGAAGTTTAATCATTTCTAGCTTTTGATTTTAAGTGAGAGACATGTGACTCATCCTTTTATTTGAACACTTAGAGGCTACTGTATAGTTATAAATTGGCCTAATTTCTCAAAAAAGAAAAAATTGGCCTAATTTCAGTATTGTTATGTCTCAGGGCATAGGGAGGCCCCAGGAGAGGGAGAGAGATGGGGGAACGGCCAGTCAACAGGGCAGTCAGAACACACATAACATGTATTAAGTTTGTTGTCTTATATAGCCATGATTTGTGGCACCCCAAAGCAATTACAATAGTAACATCAGAGATCACTGATCACAGATAACCATAACAAATATAATAATAGCAAAAAAATTAGAATTATTGTAAGAATTACCAAAATGTGATACAGAAACATGAAGTGAGCAAATGCTGTTCAGAAAATGGTGTCAATAGACTTGTTTGAGGCAGGGCTGCCACAAAACTTCAGTTTGTAAAAAAAAATGCAATTATCTGTGAGGCACAATAAAATGAAATACAATAAAACAAGGTATGTCTGTATATTAGGTTTTTTTTCTTTTTCGGTACGCGGACCTCTCACTGTTGTGGCCTCTCCCGTTGCGGAGCACAGGCTCCGGACGCTCATGCTCAGTGGGCCCAGCCGCTCCGTGGCATGTGGAATCCTCCTGGACCGGGGCACGAACCCGTTTCCCCTGCATCGGCAGGCGGACTCTCAACCACTGCGCCACCAGGGAAGCCCCTGTATATTAGTTTTAGGTGTAAAACATAATGATTCGATATTTGTACATATTGCAAAGCGATCACAACAGTAAGTCTAGTTGATATCCAACACCGCACATAGTTACAAATTTATTTTTCTTGTGATGAAAACTTTTAAGAACTACTCACTTAGCATCTTTCAAAGGTGTGATAAAGTATTATTAAATAGAGCCATCATGCTCTACATTGCTCCACGTAACTTATTTATTTTATAACTGGAAATTTGTACCTTTTGATCCCTTCCCCTATTTCACCCACCCCCAACCCCTGCTGCTGGCAACCAACAATCTGTTGTTTGTATCTATGAGTTTGGTTGTATTTTTAGTTTTCTGGGGTGTTGGGGGGGGGTGGGGGATTCAACACATAAGTAAAATCGTAGTGTATTTGTCTTTCTCTTTCTGACTTATTTTACAAAGCATAATGCCCTCAGGGTACATTCATATTGTTGAAAATGACACAATTTCATTCTTTTTTATGGCTGAATAATATTCCATTGTGTATATATACCATATTTTCTTTATCCATTCACCCATTAATGGACATTTAGGTTGTTTCCGTGTCTTGGCTATTGCAAATGATGCTGTAAGGAGCATAGCTTTTCTAATTAGTATTTTTTTATTTTCTTCAAATAAATACCCAGAAGTTGAGTGCTGGATCATGTGGTAATTCTATTTTTAATTTTTTGAGGAACTTCCATACTGTTTTCCATAGTAGCTGCACCAATTTAAATTCCCACAAACAGTGTACAGGGGTTCCTTTTTCTCCACATCCTCACTAACACTTGTTGTTATTGTCATTTTTGATGATAGTCATTCTAACAGGTGTAAGGTGATATCTCATTGTGGTTTTGATTTATATTTCCCTGATGATTAGTGATGTTGAGAACCTTTTCTTGTACCTGTTGGCCAACTGTCTTCTTTGGAAAAATGTCTATTCAGAGTCTCTGCTCATTTTTAAAATCAGATTTTTTTTTTTTTTTTTTTTTTTTTTTTTTGAGTTTGGGGTTTTTTCAATTT
>NW_006787756.1:500159-504220 GCF_000442215.2 Lipotes vexillifer
CTCCCAGACCAGGGCTCGAACCCGTGTCCCCTGCATTAGCAGGCAGATTCTCAACCACTGTGCCACCAGGGAAGCCCTGCCTTTTCATTTTGTTGATGGTTTCCTTTGCTGTGCAGAAGCTTTTTAATTTGATGTAGTCCCCCTTGTTATTTTTTATTTCGTTGTCTTAGCTTTTGATGCCAAATCCAAAACAATCATCGCCAAGACTGATGTCAAGAAGTTTACCACTTATGTTTTCTTCTAGAAGTTTTATCATTTCAGCTCTTACATTCAAGTCTTTAATCCATTTTGAGGTACTTTTCATGTGTGGTATAAGGTAGTAGTCCAATTTCATTGTTTTGCATGTGGCTGTTCAGTTTTCCCAAAACCACTTGTTGAAGAGGCTGTCTCGTCCCCATTGTATAGTTTTTGCCTCCTTTGTTATAGATTAATTGCGCATATATGTGTGGGTTCATTTCTGGGTTCTCTATTCTGTTCCATTGATCTATGGTGTTTTTAACACCAGTACCATATTCTTTTGATTATTATAGCTTTGTAATATAGTTTTAAATCAGGGAGCATGATGCCTCCAGCTTTGTTCTTCTATCTCAAGATTGCTTTGTCTATTCAGCGTCTTTTGTGTTTCCATACAAATGTTTTGGAATTATTCTATTTCTGTGAAAAATGTCAATGGAATTCTTATAGGGATTGCATTGAATCTGTATATTGCTTTGGGTAGTATGGACATTTGAACAGTATTCTTACAGTCAATGAGCACAGAATATCTTTCCATTTCTTTGTATCATCTTCATTTTCTTTCATCAGTGTCTTACAGTTTTCAGTGTACAGGTCTCTCACCTCCTTGATTAAATTTATTCCTAAATATTTAATTCTTTTTGTTGCAGTTGTAAATAGGATTGTTTTCTAGTGTTGATCTGCTAGTGGGTGGGGCTGGTTCCTGACACAGCTGGCTCTGGGGTGTCCCAAAGCTTGTGCTGTCCTGCTGGTGAGGAGCTGGGTCCCAGGGTGGCTGGCTGAGGAGTCCAGAGTATCATGGAGCTGGTGTTGGCCCGCTGATGGCCTGGAGGCAGGTGGTCCTGGGGCTGGTATTGGCCTGCTGTTGTATTGGCTGGGTCCTGTGTTGGTCTGAGGTGTCCTAGTACTGGTGCAGACAGACTGGTGTCAGGGGAGGGCTGGGTCCCACAGCTAACAAGCTAGAGGGAGGATGCTAAAAGAGCAGTTGCCAGCACCAATGTCTTTGTGGTAGTGTTCTTGGGGCTTATCTTCCTGGTGCAGGAACCCTGGGCTGGGGAGCCTGATGTGGAGCTTGTACTCCTCATTCCTTGGTGAGAAGCTCTGCAATTATAATTTTCCTCTTGTTTGCGGGTCTCCCACCCAGTGGTATGGCTCTCAACAGTACTGCATCTCCTCCCCTCCTACTTGTGTTGTTTTGGTTCCTTCTTTATATTTTTAGTTGTAGCAGGTCTTTTCTGGTACGTTCTGGTGTTTCTCATCAATGGTTGTAATTTTGGTGTGCCCATGAGAGGAGGTGAGCTTAGGGTCTTCCTGCTCTGCTGTCTTGGCCATAACTCATAACGTCTCCTCTTTAATTTCTGATTTTATTTATTTGAGTCCTATCTTTCTCTCTCTCTCTCTTTTGGTGAGTGTAGCTAAGGCTTTGTCAGTTTTGTTTATCTTTTTGAAGAACAGCTGTTTTATTCATCTTTTCTCTTGTGTTTTTAGTTTCTATTTCATTTATTTCTGCTCTGATTTTTGTTTTTACCTTCCTTCTACTAACTTTGGTCGTCATTTGTTTTTCTAGTGCTTTGAAGTGCAAAATTAGCTTGCTTACTTGAGATTTTTCTTGATGTAGGCATTTATCACTATGAACTTTCCTCTTAGAACTGCTTTTGCTGCACTTGATATGCTTTGATATATATTTTTATGTGGACCATTTTTAAAGCCTTTATTGAATTTGTTACAATATTGCTTCTGCTTTAGGTTTTGGCTTTTTGGCCCCAAGGCATGTGGGATCCTAGCTCCCTGACCAGGGACTGAACCTGCACCCCCTGCATTGGAAGGCAAAGTCTTAACCACTGGACTGCCAGGGAAGTCCCACTTTGATATATTTTTATTTTCCATCGTCTCAAGGTGTTTTAAAATTTATCTTTCGATTTCTGCTTTGGTCCATTGGTTGTTCAGTAGCTTGTTTCTTCTCCACATATTTATGAATTTTCCAGGTTTCTTCTTGCAGTTGATTTCGAGTTTTATACCATTGTGGTTGGAGAAGATATTTGATATGATTTCAGTTGTCTTAAATTTATTAAGGCTTGTTTTGTGCCTAACATACGATCTCTGCTGGACAGTGTTTCATGTGTACTTGAGGAGAATGTGTATTCTGTTGCTTTTGAATGAAATGTTCTGTGGGTATCTGTTAAGTCTATCTGCTCTAATATGTTGTTTAAGGCCAATGTTTCCTTACTGATTTTCTGTCTGGGTGACCTGTCCATTGATGTAAGTGGGGTATTAAAATCCCCTACTATTGTTGTTTTGCCATCTTTTTCCCTCTTTATGTCTGTTAATATTTGCTTTATATATTTAGGTCCTCCTGTGTTGGGTGTGTAAATATGTACAAATGTTATATTCTCTTATTGGATTGGCCCTTTATCATTAAGTAATGCCCTTCTTTGTCTCTTATTACAGTCTTTGTTTTAAAGTCTATTTTGTCTGGTATAAGTAGAGCTATCCCAACTTTGTTCTGGTTTCCATTAATATGGAATATCTTTTTCCATCCCTTCACTTTTAGTCTATGTGTATCCTTACATATGAAGCGAGTCTCTTATAGGCAGAGTATAGATGGGTCTTGTTTTTTCTTAATCCATTCAACCATCCTATATCTTGACTGGAGAATTTAGTCTATTTATATTTAAAGCAGTTATTGAGAGGGGTGCACTTATTGCCATTTTGTTAATTGTTTTCTGGCTGTTTTGTAGGTCCTCTCTCTTCCTTTCTTCTTCTCTCTCTCTCTTTTATGATTTGGTGACTTCCTTTAGTGGTATGGTTAGATTCTTTTCTCTTTATCTTTTGTGTATCTATTATAGGTTTTTGCTTTGTGGTTACCATGAGGCTTACATGTAACAACTTATATTTACAACAGTCTATTTCAAGTTGATAACAAATTTGAACACATTCTAAGACTTTTCATTTTTACTCTCCCTTACCACATTTTATATTTTTGATGTCACATTTTACATCTTTTTTTTATCTTGTGTATTCCTAGCTAATTATTGGAGTTATAGTTATTTTACTACTTTTGTTTTTTAACCTTCATATTAGCTTTATAAATGACTAATTCATTACTTTACTATATATTTAACTTTACCATTGAGATTTACACTTTCATAGGTTTTCTTGTTGTGAATTAGCACCCTTTCTTTTCTGCTTAAAGAAGTCCATTTAACATTTCTTTTAAGGCCAGTTTAGTGGTAATGAATTTCTTTAGCTTTTGCTTATCTGGAAACTCTCTCTCTCCTTCAATTCTGAATGACAGATTTGCTGTGTAGACTATTCTTGTTTGGAAGTTTTTTCTTTCAGCATTTTGATATGTTGTGCCACTCCCTCTGGCCTGTAAAATTTCTGCTGAAAGGTCTACTGATAGTCTTATTGGGGTTCCCTTGTATGAAGCAAGTTATTTTTCTCTTTCTGTTTTTAAGATTCTGTCTTAAACTTTTGACATTTTAATTATAATGTGTCTTGGTGTGGGTCTCTTTGAGTTCATCTCTGTGAAACTCTCTGGGCTTCCTGGATCTGGATGTCTGTTTCCTTCCCCAGATTAGGGAAGTTTTCAGCCATTATTTCTGCAAATAAGTTTTCTGCCCCTTTCTCTCTCTCTTCCTTTTCTGGTACCCCTATTATGTGAATGTTAGTCTGCTTGACGCTGTCCTTTAAGTCCCTTAAACTATCTTCACTTTTTTTTTTTCATTCTTTTTTCTTTCTGCTGCTCTAACTGGGTGATTTCCACTGCCCTGTCTTCAAGTTCACTGATAGTTTCTTTTGATTCATTTGGACTGCTGTTGAACCGC
>NW_006787756.1:504302-509746 GCF_000442215.2 Lipotes vexillifer
AACCGCTCTAGTGTATTTTTCAGTTCAGTATTATATTATTCAGCTCTTTGACTTCTATCACTGGTACTTTCTTCTACTTTCTACCTCTTTTTAAAAGTTCTCACTGTGTTCATCCATTCTTCTTGCGATGTTTATGACGATTATTTTCAACTCTTTATCAGGGAAATTACTAACCTCTGTTTCATTAAGGTTTTTTCCTGAGGTTTTATCTTGTGGAATATATTCCTCTGTTCCTTCATTTTGCTTGACTCTGTGTTGGTTTCTATGCATTAGATGAAAGAGCCACCTCTCCCAGTCTTGAAGGGTTAGCCTTGTGTAGGAGATACATCTTATCATTCAACCCTGCTCTAGCTGTTAGTTGTCTCTCAAACCTTTGTATTTGTCTAAGAGGCCTATTTTATTTTTAGTGGCTCCCAGTAGTTGAGGGTGCTCCAAGACCTATCAGTGATCTGAAAGGGAAGATCTTAGCACTGAGATTCAGAGTGATTGGAAGCCTGAACTTCAGGCAACAGCTTTTAAAGTATGCAAATGTATATAGTCCTGTGGGACCACAGGTGTAAGCTCCACTGGCCACCAGTGCCAGGCAATCTGGAAATGTCCCTTAGGTGACAGCTGCAAAAATTTGGGCTCCAGATGAGTGTATAAGTGCCTTTCTGGGAGATACTGGCAAGTTGTACTGAGGCAGAGGGAGAGTGCAAAGATGGTGTCCACTGGCCTATGTCTCCTGAGAGCACCTCCATCAGCCTCTAGATGTGTGCCAAACCTGAAGTCTGCCCCTCAGATTGAAGTTCTAGGACAAGCACATAGGCTTCATTTACAGAAAGACTGGGGCTGTGTTTCTGTCTACTGTCTGTGCAGTGCACTGGGGGTGGTAGCCAAGAACTGATTCTCCAGTTGTTACCGTCCTGTGGGATCTAGGAACACAAGCCCACCTGGCCACCAGAGCCAAGTGATCAAGGGGTATCCCCTGGATGGAAGCAGCAAATACC
This sequence comes from Lipotes vexillifer, assembly GCF_000442215.2. Taxonomy (NCBI): domain Eukaryota; kingdom Metazoa; phylum Chordata; class Mammalia; order Artiodactyla; family Lipotidae; genus Lipotes; species Lipotes vexillifer. The sequence continues at coordinate 505,292 of NW_006787756.1, forward strand.
ATGGTACCAGATGTGTATAAAAGCTCCCCTCTAGGAGACACTGGTGCTCTGGAGCATAGCAGAGGGAGAGCACAAAGGTACCATCCATCCTCTCCAAGATCTCTGGAAGGGACTACAGTCAGCCCTTAGATGTGTGTTTAATTAGAAGCCTGTCCCTCAGGCTGCAGCTATGATGATAAGATAATAGGCTTCTTTCATAGAAAGACTGAGCTCCTTGGTCTGTTGCTTTTTATTTACGGTGCCTGGGGGCGGGGTGGTGGTAGCCATTTAGGAACTTAAGGCTACAGTCCTATGGAGCCCCACTGGTCTCCAGAGCCAGACAATGTAGAGGTTCGCCTGGTGGCAGCCATAAAAATCAGGGCACCAGACAAGTATAAGCTCCTTCTGGAAGGTAGTGGTGAGCTGGAGTGAGGCGAGCTGGAGAGGGCAGAAAGATTGTGTCCACTGTCCTCCGTTTCCTGAGGGTATCTCTGTAGGCCTGAAGATGAGTGCCAAACCAGAAGCCTGCCCCTCAGGCCAAAACTTCTGGACAAGTAAAAGGCCTCTTTCGCAGAAAGACTGGGGACCAGTTTTCATCGGCTATCTGTACAGTGCCCTGGGGGCATTAGTCTGCCAAGCACTGCACTCTGGAGCGTGACAGAGGGAGAGCACCAAAATGGTGCTTACCAGCCAGCAGACCCCTAGACGTGCATTCAATCAGATGTCTACCTCTCAGACTGATGCTTTAAGATTTGCAAATATCTTCTGGAGGGGAGCTTTTATATGCATCTGGTACCCTGGTCTTTACATCTGGTGCCCAAATTTTAGGGGCTGCTGCCCAGGGAATGCCACTTGATCACCTGGCTCTGAATCCTGGATCCCACAGGACTGTAACAGTTGGAGAGACAGTTCTTGGGCTGCCATTGCTCAGAGCCCTTTGGTGGGTAAGTCTACACGTGAGCCCTTTAAGAGCTGTTTCTCAGATGGCTATAGCCTGTGGGTCTCATGGGCAGAGGCCCCATTGGTTTTCAAGGCTAGATTCAGGTCTTAGAAGTTGGGGTGCCCACTGTGGGGTTCAAGCCCTTTGGTCCTCAGGGAGATACTTCAGGTTTCGAATTCCCACAATTGTGGGCTGCTGTGCCAGGGATGGGGTTTATGGAGAGACTGTGTCCCAGCCTCTCCTACTTGCTTTCATGGGGGCCTTCTCTCATTCACCTGATGTGTAGGAGTTGCTCAGCCAGTTTTTAGGGTTTTTTTCAGAGGGAGTTGTTCCATATGTACTGTAGATTCAGGGTGTCCATGGGAAGAGGTGAGTTTAGGCTCCTCCTATGTTGCCCTCTTGAACCAGAAGACAAGCATGCATCTTTATGCTCTGATCATGATTAGCCCAGCCAGGTAATTATATAGTTTTGCTCCCCATTGCATCCTTAGCTGTATTATGCCTAATACAACTTCTGGTGAATAAATGATGAATAATATTTCTCTGAATAAACCCCCAGAAGTGGAATTTTATAGCAGCTTATTTAATTGAAATATAAGATACTAGTGTATTTAATATGTAGAACACATCAAAGAAAAATGCAACAATGGATTCGAGTTTTCGGGGTAACATAAGAATGTGCCTGTTGATCTACACTATAAATCAATTGCACCGTCAACTGATGCTTCTGAAGATTTACCATGTGATGGGCTGGATACTCTGATGGTATAGGAAATGAGGCACTCTTCCTGCTCCAAGAAGTTTAAAATGCTGGGTAGGGGGTTAAGAAATATATATATGAGAACCAACTACTGTTTTGCAAGGCAACGGATAATACTAAATAAATGGTATAAAGAGTATCTTCCTCAGTAATTCAGAGGAGTGCAGCATGATCCAGCTTAGCAGGTGTTGTCAAACAGTTTTACAAAGAGGCTGCACTTCCGCTAGTATTAACTCTCTCTTTTATTTCAGTCACTCTGGTGATATGGGAAGGTATCGCGTTATTGTTTTAGTTCTCATTTCTTTGACAACCAATGAAGTTGAGCAACTTTGTGTATTTTTAATCAGCCAGTTGGATATCCTCTTATATGGAGTGTCTGTTCAAATCTTTTAAAAAATCTTTTATTTTTTTGGTCTTTTCCATATTGATTTGTAAGAGTTCTTTATATATTCATTTTATGAGTACTGTGTCAGATATATGTGCTGCAAATATCTTTTCCCACTGTGGCTTGCCCTTTCATTCTCTCTCTTTTTGTAAAATTTTTATTGAAAAACAGTTGATTTACAATGTTGTGTTAAGTTCTGCTGTTCAACAAAATGATTCAGTTATATGCTCTTTCATTCTCTTAATGGTGTATTTTGATGAGCAGACATCTTAATTTTAATTTAGTCCAAGTTATAATTTTAAAAATGGTTAATAATTTTGTTGTCCTATTAATAAATCTTTCTGAAGTTCATAAAGCTATTTTTATATGTATTTTTCTAATATCTATATTACATTTGGACCTACTGTCTTTCAGGATTTTATTTTTGTGTATGGTGAGAGGTAGGGTCAAGATTCATTTTCTACCCAAATGGAAATAAAATTGATTGGCACCATTTATTGGAAAGGCCATCTTTACTGTACGTACTGTCCTAGTCATCAGTGACAGAATTTATGTAGTTCTATGTTTTATTCTTTTCCATTTTTCCTTGTTTATTCTAGGGCCAATATCACACTAATTGCTATAGCTTTGTGATTGGGTTTGACATCTACTAGTATAAGTCTTCCTGCTCTGTTTAGTTTAAGGAATCAGCTTGTGTGTTTTCTCTCTCTTTGTAATATTCAGTCTTCTAACTTATGAACATGGTGCATCCTTCCATTTATTTAGGACTTCTTCAATTTCTGTCAACAATATTCCTTAGTTTTTAGATTTTCGTTGCAATTAGATAATACACAATTTGATGTTTAGCTTTTACTTTTTGGGTCCAGGGGCTGGTAAATCTTAGAAATACCTGTAGAATTTTTAAATAATATGGAAATCCAGATCCTACCTCAGAACTACTGCAGCAGGATCTCTGGCAGCAGGGCTCTGAGAGTCAGAAAAGCCTTCCAGATTTCACAGTACTTTTGGTGGAAGTGTAAAAATTAGTGCAGTTTTTTTTGCCTAATAATTTGGCAAATTTTATTGCATTAAATAGTCATACCTGTTGAGCTTGCACTTATATATCTAGGAAGTTAACTTATATGAATTATTTGTGCACATTTATAAAAACCCATATAAACAAATGTTTATTACAGCATAGTTTGTAAAGGGAAAAGATAGCAAACTCCCTCAGTTTCTATCAGTGGAAGAGGTATGCTACTCACATATAGTGGAATACTAGGCAGCTGTGCAAAGCGAGGAACTAGATTTATAAATACTGAAATGGAAAGATATCTAAGATAGTTGAAATTTTAAAATATCAAGAAGCAGGAAATTATGTAAAATAAGCCAGTATGTACATACATATGCCTGCACACATTACACACAAATGTGCACACACATAAAGGCAGTCACATGACTGTATCCTCTGGGGAATCTGAAGCTTTCCTGCTTCCCGTCAGCCCTCTCTCCTTAAGTTCTATAACTGAGCAGTTGTGCAGTCAGTGATTCAAAGTACGTGAAACCCAGGATGATTCTAAGTGGAAATAGTTGGGGGTTTTGCCTGTGAAATAGTCAGTGCTGGCATGCAGGAGTCCAGTGGCATGAATTCCTAAAAGTTTGTGAGGGAAATGATGGTTCATTGTATGTTCATGTGGCGGCAGATCGAGAACAAAAAATCCTTTAAAAGTTTTACATATTTCTCCATTTCTGATAAGTAGGCATGCTTATATTACATAAACTTTTATTTTGTTTTGCATGTTAATGTTTTTTAAGTATACCATTCAGTGGCATTAAGTACATTAAAATAATGTGTGACCATTAGCACTGTCCATCTCTAGAACTTTTTCGTCATCCCAAACAGAAACTCTGTAGTCATTAAACAATAACTGGCCATTTCTCTCTGCCCTCAGCCCATGGTAACCTCTATTTTACTTTCTGTCTCTATGAATTTGCTTATTCCAGGTCCCTCATACAACGTTAGAATCATACAATATTTGTCCCTTGGTGTCTGACTTCTTTCACTTAGCATAATGTTGTTTAGGTTAAGCCATGTTGTAGCATGTACAGAAACATTTAAAAATATTTAAAAGATCATAAATGTGGTGAAAAAAATTCCCAAGTTCATTTTGGTACATGGCCACATTGGGTACCACTGAATGACATGACTTTCCAAAGTATGACTGATGCTGTCACTTGAGTCCGTTTGCCTCCGGGCTCCTACCTGAGGCCAATTACCTTCCCAAAGGCCCAGCTTAGAGATCAGTTCCTCCAGGAAGTCTTCCTAGACATTCCAGCCAGAAATCTTTTCCATTATCTGCATGTTTTAAACTATGCCCACTGTCATATTTTTTTTTTTTTTTTTTTTTTTTT
>NW_006787756.1:510016-538406 GCF_000442215.2 Lipotes vexillifer
GACGCGCAGGCTCAGCGGCCATGGCTCACGGGCCCAGCCGCTCCGCGGCATGTGGGATCCTCCCGGACCGGGGCACGAACCCGCGTCTCCTGCATCGGCAGGCGGACTCTCAAGCACTGCGCCACCAGGGAAGCCCCCACTGTCATATTTTAATCCATCTACAGAATTTAAAATTTGGAGCCAGAATTTACAAAGTTTGACATTCCCACAACCATTTCCTCCCCCCACCGCCCTCCTCCCCAATATCAGGATATCTGGCTTCCCTTGAAAGCTGGAAAACCTGACACCCTGAGCCAGCATTCCTTCGTGGCAACAACTGGGTAGAGCTGAGAAGCAGCTGTCAGCTTGGTAGAGCCCTGCTCTCTTCTGACCATCCCCACCTCTTCCCTCCGAGGATGAATGCCTAGGGCTGATTACAGTATACTTTTCGGCATGGTTTTCTTCTAGTGTAGAAAAACTTTTCTGAACTGTCACTATCAAATCAGAATAAGGTTTTGTTGTTGTTGTTTTTAAATGAGAGGGCCCTGGGATTTCTATAATAGGCCTGAATCCTTCACCCGCTTATATTACTTACTGGCCCCTGTTGTCATTTGAGTTTGTGAAATGAACTCTGGGCATTGGTGTGCAGAGCACATCTCTCTTGCCCTTCTATGAATTTCTCGCAGTAGGTAGAAAGCACTACCATGAATGGTTATAAATGACCATCCTATGTCATGCTTAATTTTTATAGCAATTTTAAGGCTCAATTTCTGAAACTGTTTTAGACGTTATACACTTTCCCCCCAGCTTTGCTCTTTTTTTTTTTTTTTTTTCTATCTGTGAAACTCCCACCTGTTCCTCAGTACAGATTAAATGTTACATTCTCCTAGGAATCTTCCCAAAGCACTCATCTCCCCAGTGACCCCTGCGCCCAAAGTCTCCAGTTCATTCTGATCCTTACCGTTCAAGTCCAAATCACCCAACGCTGCCTTTATCTCAGCAGCCCACCCTGACTCCACCCTGGGAAACATGAACTTCTCAGGACCCAGACCCTGTCAGCACCTTGCACCGGGCTGGGCGTACAGTGGGTCTTCAGTACATGTTGAAAGGTGACATGTCAAAGGGAACCATTTTTTCAGCATCTCATTTTCTTTAAAGCCTGTTGTTGATGTCAGGCTGTTTGGAGCAGTCTGTTGTTTTTCCTGATTCCTGCATTTCCCTTTGTTTTTCATGGAACACGTAGCACTGATTTCCTGTAAGGCTTTGCAAATAAATATCAAGGTCAGGGGCTGGAAGCCTTGCTGGAGCTCTCATGGCACCTTTTGATTCCACTGGGCCAAGAAATGCTTTCAACCCCAGAGGGCAGAAGTTTTTCAAAACAAGACTGTTCCACTAAGGGCGTGTGCTTCCTCTATCAGTGCAGGCCCCCGCCCGCTTGCATTTTAACTACTTTGAGAAGAATGGAAGTTCTGCAAAACCTTTGGTATTTTTGAACCACCGAGTAGGCTAGGTGATGGGGCCTGTGGTGATTTCTCAGTGAGAGGTTGGTACAGACAGGAACATGGGGGGGAGGCGGTGAAAGAGGCCCTTTCTGAAGAGCCAGCGGAGGGGCAGGGCCGCCTCCGCTCAGAGCCCCTCTCCCCTTCCTCCTCCGCCCCGGGGGCTGTCTGGACACGTGCTCACCGGGACTTTGATCCCTGCGACTTCAGGGGGCCCCTGTCCAGGCCGCCTGCACATCAGGGCTAGGGCAAGTACGGGGGGGATCCTGTTCAGTGGTTTTGTTCTTTTTAACGTCCAAGTTGACACAACAAACCCTCCCTCCCTCCTCCTTCACACACTGTCTTGGTTTTCCTTCTTTCTTTCCTTTCTTCTCTTCATCCTTGACACTTTGCCGTCCATCTGAGATGGGTGGCGTGCTTGTAAACAGGGAAATGCAAGGGACACAGTCAAAGGCGTTTTGCATTGAAGGGCCTTGGAGTGGCCTCTGGGTGCCTGTTTCATCTCCGAGGATGCAGCATCCCTTACAGGGAGGTGCGAGGAGTGAGCGTTCGGGGGACCCTTGTCCTCCTGCAGATACTGTTACTAGGTGTGCCTCTTGGGGGGGTGTCGAGCCAATAGACACAACCAAGCCAAAGACGGGGAGCAGGAAGGGCTCATTATTCCTTGCAGCCAGTAAGGAGAACCTTAGGGGTCTTTCCCAAAGCAGTGTCTCCCCAGTAGCAAAACTGGGGAGCTTTTAAGCTAAGGGTCCATGTATAATCATGAAGGGGCTTGAGCAGAGGAGAATTCAGCATAAAACTGGGACAAATGTCGACAGAATCCGAACTTGAGTTGACTGAAGTCAGGAGGGTCAACATCATTCTGTCCTCCCCTGGGTGGGGACCTTAGACCCTGCAGAACTCAGAGATATATTATTCTGTGTATCCCCTGAGGAGGCACGAGGACTCTGCTTTGTCACTACACTATTGTTCGGCTGCCTTTTCTCTCTCCCTGCATTCCTTTGTTCCCTAAAGCTCATTGATTACTGAGACCTGTTCAAGGGCCAGCATGTGGCCAGGCTTAGATCACAAAATGCTGAGGCCAACATGGCTCCTCTTATGTCAAGAAAGCCATTTCTGGTTCTCTTTCTTCGGGGACCCCATAACCTATCTGCTTACAGCACTACAAAGGTCCCGTCCCCTGCCCCCTGCCCCCCAGTCCATCTCCAGGTTATGTTTTTGGAGTGTGATAGGAAGGGCCTCCACAGGAAGGGTTTAGCTTCTTTAAAAACACCTTCAGCCAGCCCTGCTTCCCCCAGTTTGAAATGGCAAAGTGTCACTTTCCCAATTACACGTAAAGGGCTTCAGCCTGATTGCTGCATTTTCAAGAACCATCCGGGAAACTGGGTTGCTATTCTTGCCCCTTGAAATAATTCACTGTAACTAACACACACACACACACACACACACACACACACACACACACACACACACACACACTCACTCAATGATATATATAATTAGTCCCAAAGACAGCAAAGTCTTCCAGGTCTGAGTTCGAGAGAAGATTTAGAATGAACCAACACCTTCCCCTCAGCTATAATCCTCTGACTTAATTGTACACAACTTGGTACCTGGCTGGATCCAGCTGGATCCTATCCAGTGTTGAATGGAGGAAGGGGCACAGCAAGAGAACCTTGGAAGCCTGCCCCACACACTCAGGACTAGCTCTGCCTCTGGGACACCTGCGAAATGGGTTCCATGTTTCTATCCCCAGGGCTTCCCTAGGACAGACCCTCCTTACCTCTCACTTGGGTTATTGCAGCTGGCAGTTATTAAATATTTCTCTCTCTCATTAATCCGGAAGAGGATGAGGAACCTAGGAGCCTATCAGCATCTTATTCTTTTATCTCATCTAGGTCGATGAAAATGTCATCCCCTCAATGAGACCTGTTTCCCCAGCCAACATTCATTGCTGTCCCCTCTGGGCTTCCATCATAAGTTAAAATTCTTTGCAACATTTGTCCCCCTAGATTTCCAGTGTCCTGGCCACCCAGTGAGGCCCTCGTCACATCTGCCTTTTCTCACATTCTCTCTGTTTCCCCACTAGATGGCCAATCCCCTGGAGACACCCCTGACAGCAGGCAGAACTCTTCACTCACAGGAGGAACCCCGTAGATGCTTGGGGGTCATAAGGAATCGAGTTGGGGGTCATAAGGATTTCCGGGGCATAGGCATGGCCAGCCGGGAATCGGAATGGCTTGGAAGGGAAAGGCCAGGATCTGGGAACTCACACTCCACACATGGCCCAGCCTTGCTGGGAGTTGCCTTGAATGGAGGTCTTTCCCATACCTGGTTGGCCCAAAGCAATGGTTCTTTACCTTGACTGCTGCTTGAGCCCCAACCTAGACAAATTCAATTAGAATCTCTAGAGAGGGGCTCAGGGAGTTTTCTAGGCACCCAGGCGATTTCAACGGGCAGCCCATTGAGGACCACTGACGGAAGGATATGAGAGCTTGGGGGGGGCCTCCTCTCTTAGGGAGTTTCCCAGGGGTCCCTGCAGAGTCCTGACAAATGGGGTGGCAGACAGAGGGAGGAGGTGGGCGGGGGGGGTCGGCACCAACGTGGGAAACACGAGGTAGCTTATCTCCTTTCCCACCTCTGGGTCCTGGGGCTTTATGTCAAGCCACGAGAGAAGGTGAGGCAGGCCACGGAGTGCTGGGAGCAGCAGAGAGGAGTGAAGGAAATCCATTTTCAGGATGGTCAGTCTAGCTATGGTCCCAGGCAGCAAAGTTCCCCAGTCAGATCAGCGGACAAACCCAGCCCAGAGCCACCAGGCGGTGTGTAGCTGCACACGCACTAGCTCTGGGCACACTTGGTCCCCCCATCAGAGAGTTCTCTCGGGAGGGCTTCCCTCTGGCAGGGCATCCGTTTTTCTTCTGTTGCCAATAAAAATCCCCGGCGCTGTTTTTTCTCCTTCGCTTCCCTCTATTGCTTCTGACAGAGTTTGCCAGTTAGCTGAGGTCAGGATTTCCTTTTTACAAACAACCTGCTTTCAGTCAGTGGAGCCAAAGGTTTCCTAAATTACAGACCCTTTCATTTCTTCTGCCACAAGTTCGCCTGTCAGTTTGGATAATTGCACAGAACGGAGAGAAATGGAAACGTTTCTGAGAGACACTGAAAGAAAGAAGTGCTATTGCTAACTGTCTCCTTTTGGATTGTCAAAAAACCATCCTGAGTGGGATGGACAGGGCGACGTGAGTCAGCTGAAGCTTCTGTAGCTGCAGAAAGAGAGTGTCGGGGATCCCAGGGTCTGGAAGGAAATTTCTTACAGGTCTTAAATGAACACACGCTGTCCGCGGCAGCATCTCCACATTCTGTTAAGCACATGGCTTCCTTTATAGTCCCTTGAATTGGGGAACACCCAAGCCCTATTCAAATGTTTTGAAAAGCAACTTTTAAAAGTTATTACAGAATGCATGTGCATTGGACATGTGTAAATGCTGATTGGAAGACAAATTTTAAGCCAATCTCTGGAAGGATGACTTAGAATTGAGGTGCTGAAGTTTACAACCCAAAGCATTCAGACGTCATTGGACAATTACTAACGGTACTAACGGTGGACAGGATGCCAAATACACCTTGAAAATGGAAAGCCCTGGTGTGCAGCCAGGGGCAAAGCCAACTTCTGTTGACCTGAGAGCCCATGATCTTTTCATGATTCTGTGTTGTAGCCAAGAGTCGCCTGGGGTTATGACTCTGCCTGATTTGGCTGTGACCTCTTGACAGAGCATTTAACCTGAGTTTTGTAATCTGTATAATAAAAGGGGCTCTGCTAGACACTACTTAGGGCTAACATCTAAGTCTAGTTTAATGTGGAATCGTGGCCCCAGTGAAGGGTCGCAGGCTGTTTGTGCTATAATGCAGGAGGCTGAATGCAACCTGTTTCTATCTTCTTATCTTTCTCCCGTGAAAGAGGAATAGCCATGCCCGTGGGTAATAAAAGCACTAAAGCCTGAAGTTTTACTTGGAAGTGAAGGACTGTTCATGCCCTCACCCCTCCCTCTCCTGGCCACTCTGACCCACACTCCCTGCGCTCCTATGGTCCTGTGGCCTTTCCTTCCTTCTCATCTTCCCTCTCGGCCTCTCTCCCGTGCTCCCCTTCTCCCCACTCTGCTCAGGCCAACTCTAGCCGGCAGGGCTCAGCTTCGGGGCGGCGTTTCCTGCCTGCCCAGGCTGCCCTGCTCTCCCCACCTCTCACGCCAGCAGGACCACACACGGAAGCCTCCTTTATCGTTGTGATTCTTTTTTAATAGCCACCGTCCCAGTGCTTGAGGTCAGAAACTAGATGGTCTTTTTCATCCTGTTTCCTAGACTAGGTCAGAAAAATGCAGTCCCCTTGTAAATGGTCCGTGCCGTCAAAGAGCTGGTTCTTTAGCTGGGGAGAAAAAAAAAGTCTGAATACTTAGCCAGCATAGTAATGGGCAGCATTAAAAAATATGCCAAGCAGTGTCCCAAACACTTTCCACATATTAACTTACTTGGTCCTCATAAGTAGGTATTATTGTTATCCCCCCTTTACAGATGAGGCAACTAAGGCACAGGGAAGTTAAACAACTTGGCTAACTAAAATGGGAAGCTGGGATTCGAATCCAGGCAGTCTGCCTGCAGAGGCCAGGCTCTTAACCACTAGGTGTACTATCTCACAGTGGTGGGGAGACCCCTCACTCTGGGGGTGTCCAGACTCCTCTTGTGTCTCACTGCTCCCCCCTTTCAACCCATTAGCCAAGTGCTGTCCTTGCTGTCACTAAAAATAAATCCAGGTGTCCTTTTCCCCACCCTAATCTGAATGTGGCTGCTGTTCTCCTGCACTGCCCTACTGGCCTGATGACTCGTTTCCCCACTTCTCTCACCCTTCTTTAGCCCATCCTCCAGCCAGCAGCCAGAGTGGTCATTCCAAAGTGTGTGTCAGATTGGGTCACAACCCTGTGTAGACCCCTCAGCGGCCATTTAGAATAGCATCCAAATCCCTCACCAAGACTTTCCCCGTCTCCATTCCTTTCCCAGATCACCTCTTCTTGGACCCATGAGTGTGATTTTCACCTCCTCAAACACAATAAATAGAAGTCTTGTCCTCTGAGGACCTTTGCCTATATCTTCTGCCCCTCATCTTCCCATGCTGCCTGCTTCTTAGCAATTGGTCTCAGTTCACATGTCTCAGTCCATCCTTTCCAGGGAAGCCCTGTCACCTACCCATATTCCCTGTTTTAATTTTCCACAAAGAATGTTTCCAACTGAATGTATCTTATTCACTCATTCATTCAGTAATTCATTTGTCTGTTCCCACCTACTCTGATGTAAACTCCATCTTCGTGAGCAGAGACCTCCTATCCTCAGCATCTCGGACAGTGGTGGGGGCCTGGCGTGCCTTTATTTAAGGGAATAGTCTGGACGGCCAGTAAGAGTATGGACATTGGGTGAGAGAAGTTCGAGAGAAGGTGCTAACACTGTGCGCCATGGTGGGAAAGAAGGTTCTACAGAGGTGAAGGCTCTGGAGCTGGACACGGTTTGGGTGGATTAAAGGTGAAGGAAGTCATTGATGGCAATGGGAGAGCTCTGAGCAGAGATTTGGCGGGGATGCTTACGGGCTGTTTGGCCCATTAAAGAGCCCAGTCTATATGTACCGAAGGTTTGTTCCTAAGAATAACGAGAGACAACACTGGGAAGAAAGTGGAGGCTGTACCTGGAAACTCTAGAATGGCAAGTAGAGAAATTTGGGCTCTAATCTATGGTTGAAGGGGAGCCCTTTAAGCATTTTGGCCAGAGGGGGGGGGGGCGGTCAGGTTAGAAGTGGCGCTTTAGAAAATCCATCTTTTGAGGGTGCGCTCTCCGTTTTGCCTGTTTTCCATACTTTCTTCACCTGAGACCTAAAAGTCCCTCTGCTCCCCACCCCTGCCTCTCTTTACAGACATTCCCCAGACTTTTCATTCTCGGGTGTCTGAGCACGCGCACACACTTCATTAGCGCGTGCATGTGAAAAACGAACATCCTGGGCCTGATAAATGAGTCAGACCACTGCATGTTTGATGGTCACGTGTTTGTATGTATGAATGTTGTGTTTGTAAGATTAAATCCCAGGAGGAGGCAAGTTGTCCTGTTTTATAGCTCTTTGTCGGTGATTAATCTGGCCAAATCTTAGCGGTGTATGTTGTGGGCGTTCTTTATAGACGAAGCTCGTTTCTGTTGCTGTCCCTTGGGTATTTAAGTGGCTAAATCTATGCTCTGGCATCCAAGACACTTGATGCTGAATTCTGTTCTATAGCATCTAAGTCTGAGCGGAGGTCTAGTTTATATAGTTTCGGAGGAAGTAAAGAGCCTTCCCATTCATCTGTTCTTACAGTGATCAAAGAAACAGCTGTAATTTTTCTGGCTTGGCCTTCTCAAGGACTGATAAAGCCATTCCTACAGCTGTTCTGTACAACTCCCTTTTGTTGGACTGTGAGCTTTCTAATGCAACCAAGATCCTGCTATTTCCTAGAACCAAGAGATGAAGAACATACCGACAAGTCAAGGAGCTTACAGTATTTCACAAATCAGTTTTATTAATTTAAACACAAATCGAATGAAGAAAAATTCTGTACACAGTTGTGGACACAACACAACACACCTTTATACAGTAAGGGTAAGATAAACTTTGTCTTTTCAGTCTGCAGAGTACAAAAATGTAAAATGGAAAGGCTGAAAAATTGTCGACTTCCGTTTGCTTCAAGCAAAAGAGGAAAAACAAACTGAATTCAATGATTAAACGATTTTGAGAAATTCATAACTGACTAATTCTAGCAGCAACATGAAACTTCAGAAAAGGATAGAGTAGCTCTTTAGCTACTTTGGGTCAAAGCTGGTGTTATTTTTTTTCCCCCCAATATACTATTAAAGAAAATTCATCCCAAAAGTAATTTCATGACAGTGGAAGGCTTTAGATGAGAGAAACTAGTGTCTAGATAAACTGATGGATCACTTTTGGAGAAACTTTATTAGGGTATTACAAAGGTGACAAATTTTATTTCTCAGGTTTATGCTTGTCATGTAAGGGTAGCATTATTTATTTTCTTGGCGATGATGACCGGGCTGTGTCCCCCGCTGGCAATGAACTTTCCTGGGAGGCTGGCGTGGGAGGTGAGTGTGGAGGAAAACAGAAGCAACATGAAGGTAGGAAGTAATACAAAGTTTTGCTGATTTCCAGATATGTGGTAATGTCCTTCCTTAAACGACAGAATATCATCTGAGCACATGAAAACTTTGCTAGTGTCCAATTCATGAACCATTTCATTAATAAAATATATCCATCATCTACATTCTTTCTGTGGGACGGAGCATTTGAATAATCTTTTTCCAAGTAGTTACATATACTACATTAGTGTTGAAAATGAAAAAGTGAGGTTTTAAGAGGGCTTTTTTCCCCAAAATTATTTAAGACGGACACTGCTGTGTTCTTTGACCAAGGCCCTCCTAACAAACAAACAGCATAAAAAAAGAACCGATGGGGAAAAAAATTGGAAAACAAAATCTTATTGACACTTGACATCCATGCTTTTGGTCTTGACAACATGATCTTAAAAAAAAAAAATCCATTATCTACATATTTATACCCAGTACTTTGAGAAGGCACGGCACGTCTGTGCATGTCCTGCCTCATACTTCAATATCAAGGCATCGCTGCCTTTCAATATCATTTTCCTAAACAATATGTAAAAGAATCATCCATTATTACAAATTTACACCCAAAATTCTCTCTGTACATGATTGTCTCAGTGATGTACATATTATACGTTTAAATTAGACATATTTTAAACTACTTTGCAATGTGCTAAAATTCAAAGTACTTGCTGTGTCGTGAGGCCAAAGCCTTCAGTCGCTTCTCTCTCATCATGCTACTGTCTCTTCAGTTATTTGATGTCAGAAAAGTCTGTTCGCATGAATTGTATGGTTCCTGAATTATACCTCGATAAAGCTGGTTTTTTTTTTTTTTTTTTTAAAGTCTGTTCATAAATAAGTAGAGATGTACAGTTGACCCTGGGTATGAGACACCAAAAAAGTAAACCTTTACAAGAAAATCCCCCCACTGGTAATCAGGAAACCCATTTCAGTCTTTGTTGTGCAATCAAGTTTGCTGTATTGGAGAAGCTGTTTAGGTCACACTGAAGATGCTAAAAACGTAAAGCGTCTGCGGGTCCTTTCTTCACAGGTTCGAACCATGTAGTTAATGTGGCCAAGACACATTACACTGTGCTAGAACATTCTCATGGCTTATTCGCATTGGATTCACAGTACTAGAGTCAACAGCTGTTCTGAAGAAAGGGATGTGGTCCTTCATTTACCACAAGGGCAGAGGCGAGGACCCACAGCAGCTGGGCATCAAAATGTTGAAATCGCTAGTTTGGAGTCCGGCGCCGACTCGGGACTCAGCCTGGACTCAGCCTGCTGGATGTGTCCCTGGTCATAGGGCGGTTGTGTGGTTTCAAAGTGCTAGGGGGCTGTTACAGGTACTCCAGTTCCAAGGCATGATGTAGGGCCATGAGGTCCGAGTGACTGGAGACCCTCCAGAAGGGCATGGCGTGCTGCAAAGGGGCAGACAACGTGGTGAAGACAGAGAACACTCCCAGCACAGGCCCTAAAAGGCTGCTTTGGCAAATCCACCGTGCTGCCCACACCCCCTTTTTCAGTACCGTTAAAACTGCCAGTTAAGATCTCAACATCACATCTGTTTAAAACACAAATTCAAACTTAATCCTCCCCTAAGAATACTGGACTGCATTTTAAAATGTAATTCAGGAGTCTGTTTCTTTTAAGAAGGTGATGGGTATTTCTTAAGCAGACCTACACTGCGACTTGAATGCCGATTTCAAGCTTCAAATAAAATCCAGTAGCTATGAACAAAACCTTGTCAAACATTTGCCTTTCAAAATGTGGATCCAGTGCATTTTTCATGCTGCAGGTTTAAGCGGTTTTCCTTAGTTGGTAGTATTTTACATTTTGCAAAACTTAATTTTACTCCTGTAAGAAGCAACTTTTTTTTTTTTTTTTTTTTTTTTTTTCGTTTTTTGCATTGACCCTGAAACAGGTTTACCATGTGGGAAATTTTAAATGAACGTCTAAGATAGTTTTTTGGGTTTTTTTGGTGGTAGTTTAAAACATCTAGAAATCTAAATGACGGGAACGTTTGTGAAACACCTGAATTAACCAGAGACAAGAAAAGCAGCACGCACACAAAAAAAGAGGTTACATCGTCCATGAGGGATAAAAACATGATTATAAACTTTACGGCTCAAAAAGCACTATACTAAGCATTTATGTATCAGCAAAATCTTTTTCTTGGTAAGAGAAAGATGATCATCACACTTCAGAGAACACAATTCTATTAAGCCCACAGCAAACATTTTGGTTTTTTTCTACGCCAAAAATAATGTGAAGGCCTGAGTATAATTTGCAATTATAGGTCTAGGGAATTTTTAAACAATTCACACTATTAGGAGAAGATGGCATGAAAGCAAACAATTTAGAACTGAGGAGTTTTTCTGGGGGGACTATCTGTAAGTGACAGTAGGAGCTACTAACTATTTTGGTGCAGATCACAGAGCTGTTATTCTGGGGATGCAAACTATTGTTACTTATTAACAAGTGACCTGCTAAAAACATATATCACAGTCCAATATCATATGTAGACCTTTCTGGATTCTGTACTATTTTGGAGTATCTCTATTTTTGTTATCCTTCAATAACTGTCCAGAACCAAGTACTAGCGATTTCTTTTCAAAAATTTACGATGTTCCACTTGGCAATTTTAGATCATAAAAGTAGACTGTACTATTTTGCATTCATTCATTGGTGATTTTTCGCATTCACAGGCATGGCGGAGAAGACATCCCCGGCCCACCCTCTCACAGTCTGTGGGTGAGTAGCAGAAATGAGCAACATAACTGATTCACTTTGTTATAAAGCAGAAACTAACACAGCACTGTAAAGCAATTATACGCTAATAAAGATGTAAAAAAAAAAAAAGTAAAAGAAATGAACAACAATCAGGAACGTTCACCTAAAAGGAGTAGGCGGGGGTAATTCCCTTTGCCTGGGGAACTGGGAGAGACACTGGTAAGAGGAGGTAATAGTTGAGCTAGTTATGAAAGGCTGATCATTCAGAAGAGCACTGTAAGGTCTCTGTGCGTGTGAAGGGGGCAGAGGATAAAGGACAAGTTCACTGTTAGAATACTGGCTGTGTGAGAGAAAGACATGGCTGTGACATTACCGGCTGTAGGAGCCAAGTGGTGCAGGACCTGGTTAGCCCTGCTAAAGAGTTTATTAATAATAATGGTAGTTATGATTAACATTTAATAGTGACTAATTCTAAGAAGACTGAGTCTAGTGGAGAGAACAAATAATTAGAACAAATATTGCAAAATAACATTTTCCCTAACTAAGCACCTAGTGAGGTGAAGCTTTTATGGATCTACAAGAGCTTCCCAGGGCAACTGGGTGCAAAGTAAACAATTTTTTTCCCTGAATCAATGTTTAGCGTGGAACAAATATTTCTTATATGAAGACAGAGAGGAGACATGGTGGCAAAAGAGGAAAAGAAAAGCAGGTTCTAGAATGAGGAGACCTGGGTTATACTCTGACTTCTGTCATGATTCAAAGTCATGGTACTAACCTCCCTGGAGCCCCAGTTTGTTTATTTGCAAAATAAGGGTTTAGGGGAAATGACTCAGGGTTGCTTCTCGGTTTAATAAAGTCTATAAACTTTTTCATTAAAATATTCTATTACTTGTACAGCTCTGTAGCTACAGCAGATTTGTAAAGTAATACACATACATAACATATGATCCTACTGCCAAGAACCAGCAGGCAAGACATATCTGCTGAAACTATTTCATTACAATGTAAGGCAGTGTGGGACTAAGAATCAAATAGACCTTGCCAGAGAAATGAGGTAAGAAAAATAAATAAAAGCATCAGAATTGGAAAGGGAGAAGTAAAACTATTTGCAGATGACATGATTTTATATATAGAAAATCCTAGAGACTCCAAGAAAAAAACTGTTAGATCTAATCAATGAATTCAGTAAAGTTGCAGGATACAAAAATCAGCATTTTTATACACTAAGAACAAATGAGCTGATAATGAAGAAAGTGACTCCATTTACAATAAAGCATCAAAAACAATAAAATACTAAAAAAGTGAAGGACTTCTACACTGAAAATCATAAGACATGGATGAAAGAAATTGAAGAAGACACAAATAATAAATGGAAAGGTATCTCATGTTCATGGATTAGAAGAATTAATATTGTTAAAATGCCATCTACAGATTCAATGTGATCTCTATCGAAATTCCAATGGTGTTCTTTTACAGAAGTAGAAAAAACAATCCTATAATGTATACAGAACTAAAAGACCCCAAATTGCCAAAGCAATCCTGAGAAAGAACAAAGTGGGAGGCATCACACTTCCTGATTTCAAGCTATATTATAAATGTATGGTAATCAAAACAGTATGGTACGGGCATGAAAAGAGACACATGGAAAATGGAACAGAATCAAGAGCCCAGAAATAAACCCGTGTATATATGCTAAACTAATATTTTACAAGGGAGCCAAGAATACTCACTGGAGAAAAGACAGTCTCTGGGAATACTGGCTATTCACATGTATAAGAATGCAACGATTAACTTGAAAAGGACTAAAGACTTAAATGTAAGACCAGAAACCATAAAACTCCTATAAGAAAACACTGAAAAAAATGTTTGGCTCCTTGACATCAGCCTTGGCAATTATTTTTTGGATATGACACCTAAGGCAAAAGCAACAAAATAAAAAATAAACATGTGGACTATATCAAACTAAAAAGCTTTTGTACAGCAAGAGAAACATTTGACAAAATGAAAAAAAAACAACCTATGGAGTGAGAAAAAAATGTTTGTAAGCCATATATCTGATGAGGGGTTAATATCATAGAACTCAAGAGCAAAACGAATAATCCAATTTAAAAATTGGGCAGAGGACCTGAATAGACATTAGATATAGATAGATATACAAAGGGCCAACAGGTACATGAAGAGGTGCTCACCATCACTTCTCAGGGAAATGCAAATCAAAACCACAATGAGATACCAGCTCGCGCCTGTTAGAATGGCCTTCATCAAAAAGTTAAGAGGTGACAAATGCTGATGAGGATGTAGAGAAAAGGGGACCCTTACGCACTGTTGGTCAGAATGTAAATTGGTACAACCACTACGGAAAAGAGTATGGCGGTTCCTCAAAAAATTGAAAACAGAACTACCCCATGATTAGGCAGTCCCACTTCTGGGTATATACATGCCCAAAGGAAATGAAAACACTATGTTAAAGAGATATCTGCACCCTCACGTTCATGGCAGCACTATTTACAATAGCCAAGACATGGAAGCAACCAAGGTGTCCACTGACAGATGAATGGATAAAGGCATTGTGATATATATATGACTGAATATTATTCAGCCATAAAAAAGAAGGAAATCCTGCCATTTGGGACAACATGGACAGACACTGAAGGCATTATGCTAAGTGAAATAAGTCACACAAAGACAGATATTGTATGATCTCACTTACGTGTGGAAGCTAAAATAACCCAAAAAACCGGAAGTCATGGAAAAGGAGATTTGTGGTTACCAGAGGCAAAGGGTGGGGGAGGGGAAATTGGATGAAGGTGGTGGCCAAAAGATACACATTTCCAGTTATAAGATAAAAAAGTACTGGGGCTGGAACATACAACATGATGACTATAGTTAACACTGCTGTATGGTATATGTGAAAGCTAAGAGCAGTAGATCCTAAGAGTTCTCATCACAAGAAAAAAATTTTTTTTGTATCTACAGGAGATGATGGAGGTCAACAAAACTTACTGTGGTAATTATTTCACAGTATATGTAAGTCAAGTCATTAGGCTGTACACCTTAAACTTACACAGTGCTGAATGCCAATTATATCTCAAGAAAACAGAGAACCAAAATGACAAATTCAGAGAGAACTCAGCTGTAAGCCGGAGAGGGTAAATTGGGCCTGTATTGAATTGGAGAAATGGGCAAATTTGGTTAGGTAGATGGAGAGGGGTGGGACTCCCAGTCAGGAGGTGGTATGTGACAAAGGTGGGATGCACAGAGTACTCAGTGTGGAGGAGATGGGGCTGTAATGGTGTGTTCATAACCAACACTAATAAGAAAGGAGAGATTTTCTCCAGGTAGAATTATGTTAAGCAATTTAATGAGGCATTAAAGGAAGGATGGATTGGAGGTGTGGCTGGCTGGTAGCAGAGAAACTAGGCAAAGGAACAGTGGAAATGGAGTGGGTGCAACGGACGGGAGACACACTGTAAAGACAGAGTTCTTGCTAATGGGGGATGGGTTGGAGGTAGAGAACACCAAAGCAAATCTGAGTGGGCGAACTGGTTTGGGACAGTAGAATTCATTTGCTGATATGCAGGTGGATGAAATGGGATACCTACATGGAGAGAGTCCATCAGGTAACTAGAGCCATGGGACTAAAACACAGCTAAACCACAAATCTTAACAACAGTGATAGCCTAAACTGACGTGTATATGATTAGTTTATCAAGATTAGCATATATTGAGAGAAGTGGGCACCAAGACCTAAATCTTGGGAAGCAGCACACGTTTTGGGATCATTAGAACCAAAATATTCCCTAATGGTAAAATAATGACACATCCTTTGTTCCTCTTGCCCACATGTGCAGCTTTCCAAATCCCCTTCTGCCAACTTTCCTCCTTGTCTGGTATTTTGCATTTATCCCGTCTGGGTATACATAAGATCAGTAATATAAAAAGCTGGGTGTGTGGACACATGTAATTTGAATATTGCTGAATTATTAAAAATGTATTAAGAAAATGTTTCAAAACCATAAAAGCACATAACCTTTGCCCCAGGTATTGCACTTCTAGGAATTTATCCCACAGATATACTTGCCCACGCACGAACCACGTAAAGACCACTCACTGCAGAACTGTTTGTAATAATAAACACTGGCAACCACTGAAATGTTAAGCCCCAGGGGCCTCGTTAAACTACAACGTATCAAGGTAATGGAATTGTGATGCGGCCATTTATAAGAATTAGAGATGCAGAGCTCCATGTACTGATATGGAATAACTACCAGGATATATATTAAGTGAAAAAAGCAGGCACGGAAAAAAAAGTGTATAGTTACCATTTGTATAAAAAATAAAGAACAGATCTGTGCTTTCCTATGCATATATTATCTCTAGAAAATCTGCATATGGAGGTACAAATACTTCTCAAATTGTAAATAAAGAGATATTCTGAGAACTCATGAAGCTTACTGCACAGCTCTGCTCTTTGACTATTTGTATATCTGTGTCCCCTCTGGACAGGAGTGAGCTCTTTAAGAATAAAGATGAAATCCAATTTAAGACCCGGCATACAGTATGTGCTCATTAAGTTGTAATGGCTTTAGAGTAATAAAATTCTGTACTCATTAATCCCTATGTCTCACTTAAATAAAACTAAAAGCAAAAACTTGCATTAAAAATGTTGTCTTTTTTTTTTTTTTTAACAAAAGAAGCTCTTATTTTTCTCCTAAATAAACTCACAATCAAGCATTATTAAGCAGATTCTCAGCTTCATCTTGGTTTTCAGCAAGTTTTGGAATGCACATTGAAAATGGACAGTTTTTGATGAAGCGTTTGTCACTATGCAGAATAATGGTGCTTGCCATCCCCCCTTCCCTCCGTGTTATTCACAGGAGATTCATTTTAAGTAATTCTCTAAAAAGTAAATAAAGTCAGAGTTATAAAACGAGGCTGTTTTTACTCTAGAAACTAAAACTGCTGTCAGTGTGCAGAAGACTATTATTTACATTTTGATTTTTTTTTTAAATCATACATAGGCCTAATTATTTTCACTTGAGGAATGTTGTATTAGGGAAACAAAAAATTTTATGGTTAAAAAAAAATAAGCATGGCAGATTTTGACAAAAAAGACATACAGCAAAGAAAGATATCCACCAGTAGTGAGATGGCTTCTCTGAATGGTCTTTCTAGGAAAAAAGAGTTGCTCAGAGAAAACTCTTACAAGAGATCTTTTTAGAATTTGTCCATTTCTTCTAGGGTGAAAAAGGGAAAGCATTTCCTCTAAGATCAGGAACAAGACAAGGATGTCTAGTCTCACCACTATTATTCTACACAGTCTTGGAAGTCCTAGCCACAGCAATCACAGAAGAAAAAGAAATAAAAGGAATCCAAATTGGAAAAGAAGAGGTAAAACTGTCACTGTTTGCAGATGACATGATACTATACATAGAACACCCTAAAGATGCTACCAGAAAACTACTAGAGCTCATCAATGAATTTGGTAAAGTTGCGGGATACAAAATTAATACACAGAAATCTCTTGCATTCCTATACGCTAACAATGAAAGGTCAGAAAGAGAAATCAAGGCAACAATCCCATTTACCATCACATCAAAAAGAATAAAATACATAGGAATAAACCTACATAAGGAGACAAAAGACCTGTACTCAGAAAACTGTAAGATACTGATGAAAGCAATCAAAGATGATACAAACAGATGGAGAGATATACCATGTTCTTGGATTGGAAGAATCAACATTGTGAAAATGACTCTACTGCCCAAAGCAATCTACAGATTCAATGCAATCCCTATCAAATTACCAATGGTATTTTCCACAGAACTAGAACAACAATTTTTGCAATTTCTATGGCAACACAAAAGACCCCGAATAGCCAAAGCAATCTTTAGAGAGAAAAACGGAGCTGGAGGAATCAGGCTCCCTGACTTCAGACTATACTACAAAGCTATTACAATCAAGACAGTATGGTACTGGCACAAAAACAGAAACATAGATCAATAGAATGAGATAGAAAGCCCAGAGATAAACCCACACACCTATGGTCCCCTAATCTATGACAAAGGAGGCAAGAATATACAATGGAGCAGACAGTCTCTTCAATAAGTGGTGCTGGGAAAACCGGACAGGTACATGTAAAAGAATGAAGTTAGAACAATCCCTAACACCATACACAAAAATAAACTCAGAATGGATTAAAGACCTAAATATAAGACTGGACACTGTAAAACTCTTAGAGGAAAACGTAGGCAGAACACTCCTGGACATAAATAGCAGCAAGCTCTTTTCCGACCCACCTCCTAGAGAAACGGAAGTAAAAATAAACAAATGGGACCTAATTAAACTTAGAAGCTTTTGCACAGCAAAGGAAACCATAAACAAGGTGAAAACACAACCCTCAGAATGCGAGAAAATATTTGCAAACAAAGCGACTGACAGGGCATTAATCTCCAAAATATACAAATAGCTCATGCAGCTCAATATCAAAAAAACAACCCAATGAAAAAATGGGCAGAAGACTTAAATAGACATTTCTCCAAAGATGACATACAAATGGCCAACTAACATGAAAAGATGCTCAACATCACTAATTATTAGAGAAATGCAAATCAAAACTACAATGAGGTATCACCTCACACCTGTGGGAATGGCCACCATCAAAAATATCTAGAAACAATAAATGCTGGAGAGGGTGTGGACAAAAGGGAACCCTCTTGCACTGGTGGTGGGAATGTATACTGGTGCAGCCACTATGGAGAACAATATGGAGGTCCCTTAAAAAACTAAAAATAGAACTACCATATGATCCAGCAATCCCAGTTCTGGGAATAAATCCAGAGAAAACTGTAATTTGAAAAATATACATGCACCCCAGCATTCACAGCAGCACTATTTACAATAGCCAGGACACGGAAGCAACCTAGATGTCCATTAATGGAGGAACAGAAAAAAAAGTGGTACATACAATGGAATATCAGCCATAAAAAAGAACAAAATAATGCCATTTGCAGCAACAATGGATGGACCTAGAGATTGTCACACTGAGTGAAGTAACTCAAACAGAGAAAGACAAGTATCATATATCGCTTATATGTTGATTCTAGAAAAAGGGTACAAATGAACTTATCTACAAAACAGAAACAGAGTACAGATATAGAAAACAAACGTATGGTTATCGGGGGTAAGTGGCAGGGGGAGGGATAAATTGGAAGATTGGGATCGACATAAACACACTACTGTATATAAGATAGATAATAACTAAGTAAGGACCTACTGTATATAGCACAGGGAACTTCACTCGACAATATGTAATGGCCTATATGGGAAAAGAATCTAAAAAAGAGTTGATATAGGTATATGTATAACAGATTCACTTTCTGTACACCTGAAACTAACACAACATTGTAAATCAACTATACTCCCATAAAAATTTTGAAAAAAGAGATCTTTTTAGAATAACGTTTTTTTTTTTTTTTTTTTAAAAACAAAGGTATTTCTAACCTTTTCTCTTTGAAAGGTTTTTTTTTTTTTTTTTAATGATATGGATTATAGAATTAGATAAAATTACTGATGAAACTCCTGGGACTGTATTGCTAAAGAGAACAAAGGTGACAGAGCAGACTTCAACTGACCATAACAAAACAGGTAACTGCTTGGGTCACAAATCAAGCCTTGGTAAATTTAAGAAAATTGAAATTGTATCAAGTATCTTTTCCGACCACAATGCCATGAGACTAGATATCAATTACAGGAAAAGATCTGTAAAAAATACAAACACATGGAGGCTAAACAATACACTACTTAATAACGAAGTGGTCACTGAAGAAATCGAAGAGGAAATAAAAAAAATACCTACAAACAAACGACAATGGAGACACAACGACCCAAAAGCTATGGGATGCAGCAAAAGCAGTTCTAAGAGGGAAGGTTATAGCAATACAAGCCCACCTTAAGAAGCAGGAAACATCTTGAATAAACAACCTAACCTTGCACCTCAAGCAATTAGAGAAAGAAGAACAAAAAAAACCCAGAGTTAGCAGAAGGAAAGAAATCATAAAAATCAGATCAGAAATAAATGAAAAAGAAATGAAGGAAACAATAGCAAAGACCAATAAAACTAAAAGCTGGTTCTTTGAGAAGATAAACAAAATAGATAAACCATTAGCCAGACTCATCAAGAAAAAAAAGGGAAAAGACCCAAATCAACAGAATTAGAAATGAAAAAGGAGACGTTAACAACTGACACTGCAGAAATAAAAAAGATCATGAGAGATTACTACAAGCAACTCTATGCCAATAAAATGGACACTCGGGAAGAAATGGACAAATTCTTAGAAATGCACAAACAACCAAGACTGAATCAGGAAGAAACAGAAAATATGAACAGACCAATCACAAACACTGAAATTGAAACTGTGATTAAAAATCTTCCAACAGGGGCTTTCCTGGTGGCACGGTGGTTGAGAGTCCACCTGCCAATGCAGGGGACGTGGGTTCGTGCCCCGGTCTGGGAAGATCCCACATGCCGTGGAGCAGCTGGGCCCGTGGGCCATGGCCACTGAGCCTGCGTGTCCGGAGACTGTGCTCTGCAACAGGAGAGGCCACAACAGTCAGAGGACCGCGTACCGCCAAAAAAAACAAAAACAAAAAACAAAACAAAACAAATCCTCCAACAAACAAAAGCCCAGGACCAGATGGCTTCACAGGCGAATTCTATCAAATATTTAGAGAAGAGCTAACACCTATCCTTCTCAAACTCCTCCAAAATATAGCAGAGGGAGGGACACTCCCAAATTCCTTCTACGAGGCCACCATCACCTTGATACCAAAACCAGACAAGGATGTCACAAAGAAAGAAAACTACAGGCCAATATCACTGATGAACACAGATGCAAAAATCCTCAACAAAATACTAGCAAACAGAATCCAACAGCACATTAAAAGGATCATACACCATGATCCAGTGGGGTTTATTCCAGGAATGCAAGGATTCTTCAATATATGCAAATCTATCAATGTGATAAACCATATTAACAAACTGAAGGAGAAAAACCACATGATCATCTCAATAGATGCAGAGAAAGCTTTTGACAAAATTCAACACCCATTTATGATCAAAACCCTGCAGAAAGTAGGCACAGAGGGAACTTTCCTCAACATAATGAAGGCCATATATGACAAGCCCACAGCCAACATCATCCTCAATGGTGAAAAACTGAAAGCATTTCCACTAAGATCAGGAACAAGACAAGGTTGCCCACTCTCACCACTCTTATTCAACATAGTTTTGGAAGTTTTAGCCACAGCAATCAGAGAAGAAAAGGAAATAAAAGGAATCCAAATCGGAAAAGAAGAAGTAAAGCTGTCACTGTTTGCAGATGACATGATACTATACATAGAGAATCCTAAAGATGCTACCAGAAAACTACTAGAGCTAATCAATGAATTTGGTAAAGTAGCAGGATACAAAATTAATGCACAGAAATCTCTGGCATTCCTATATACTAATGATGAAAAATCTGAAAGTGAAATCAAGAAAACACTCCCATTTACCATTGCAACAAAAAGAATAAAATATCTAGGAATAAACCTACCTAAGGAGACAAAAGACCTGTATGCAGAAAATTATAAGACACTGATGAAAGAAATTAAAGATGATACAAACAGATGGAGAGATATACCATGTTCTTGGATTGGAAGAATCAACATTGTGAAAATGACTCTACTTCCCAAAGCAATCTATAGATTCAATGCAATCCCTATCAAACTACCACTGGCATTTTTCACAGAACTAGAACAAAAAATTTCACAATTTGTATGGAAACACAAAAGACCCCGAATAGCCAAAGCAATCTTGAGAACAAAAAATGGAGCTGGAGGAATCAGGCTGCCTGACTTCAGACTATACTACAAAGCTACAGTAATCAAGACAGTATGGTACTGGCACAAAAACAGAAAGATAGATCAATGGAATAGGATAGAAAGCCCAGAGATAAACCCATGCACATATGGTCACCTTATCTTTGATAAAGGTGGCAGGAATATACAGTGGAGAAAGGACAGCCCCTTCAATAAGTGGTGCTGGGAAAACTGGACAGGTACATGTAAAAGTATGAGATTAGATCACTCCCTAACACCATACACAAAAATAAGCTCAAAATGGATTAAAGACCTAAATGTAAGGCCAGAAACTATCAAACTCTTAGAGGAAAACATAGGCAGAACACTCTATGACATAAATCACAGCAAGATCCTTCTTGACCCATCTCCTAGAGTAATGGAGATAAAAACAAAAATAAACAAATGGGACCTAATGAAACTTCAAAGCTTTTGCACAGCAAAGGAAACCATAAACAAGACCAAAAGACAGCCCTCAGAATGGGAGAAAATATTTGCAAATGAATCAACTGACAAAGGATTAATCTCTAAAATTTACAGGCAGCTCATGCAGCTCAATAACAAAAAAATAAACAACCCAATCCAAAAATGGGCAGAAGACCTAAATAGACATTTCTCCAAAGAAGATATACAGACTGCCAACAAACACATGAAAGAATGCTCAACATCATTAATCATTAGAGAAATGCAAATCAAAACTACAATGAGATATCATCTCACACCAGTCAGAATGGCCATCATCAAAAAATCTAGAAACAATAAATGCTGGAGAGGGTGTGGAGAAAAGGGAACACTCTTGCACTGCTGGTGGGAATGTGAATTGGTTCAGCCACTATGGAGAACAGTATGGAGGTTCCTTAAAAAACTACAAATAGAACTACCATATGACCCAGCAATCCCACTACTAGGTATATACCCTGAGGAAACCAGAATTCAGAAAGAGTCATGTACCAAAATGTTCATTGCAGCTCTATTTACAATAGCCCGGAGATGGAAACAACCTAAGTGCCCGTCGTCGGATGAATGGATAAAGAAGATGTGGCACATATATACAATGGAATATTACTCAGCCATAAAAAGAAACGAAATTGAGCTATTTGTAATGAGGTGGATAGATCTAGAGTCTGTCATACAGAGTGAAGTAAGTCAGAAAGAGAAGGACAAATACCGTATGCTAACACATATATATGGTTTTAAGGAAAAAAAAATGTTATGACGAACCTAGCGGTAAGACAGGAATAAAGACACGGACCTACTGGAGAACGGACTTGAGGATATGGGGAGGGGGAAGGGTGAGGTGTGGTAGGGCGAGAGAGAGACATGGACATATATATACTAACAAACGTAAGGTAGATAGCCAGTGGGAAGCAGCCGCATGGCACAGGGATACCGGCTCGGTGCTTTGTGACCGCCTGGAGGGGTGGGATAGGGAGGGTGGGAGGGAGGGGGCGGAAGAGGGAAGAGAGAGGGGCACGGATGTATATGTATAACTGATTCACTTTGTTATAAAGCAGAAACTAACACACCACTGTAAAGCAATTATACCCCAATAAAGATGTTAAAAACAAAAACAAAAACAAACAAAAAACAAGTAACTGGCAGAATACTTACTAGTTTTCATTTCTTGGCTTAAAAAAATAACTACCTCTAGCAAAAGAACATTATTTAGGGAGATGAAAGACATCTCTACAGGGAAGCGAGGAGAGTGTTGTACTAGATTTTTAAAAGGACATAGGAGATGAAGAGAGGCAGCTAAATGGTTAAAATTGATTTAGAAGAAATGCAAAATGTTTTGATTTTGCAAAACATTTTAGTGCCCAAACTTGCAGAACTTCACTGGTTCACTGTTAGTTTTATTTAGTAATCTGAAATGCTTGTGAACCAAATTATAAACTAGAATTAATGATTTATTTTTAAAATTTTAATCTTGAGTGTAAAATTGGGAGAAAGAGAACACTTAACATAGTTCTATCTACCTCCCAAAAGGAAAGAAACAGTGCACACTATATTCCAACAATTAAAAAAAAGCATTAAAATGCTTTTTTTGTAAATCAAATCATATTTAAGATATGTAAGTAAAGTTTGTAATTTGAAGGAACTTTGTGCTGAATCTCACAGATATAATCGGCTTCAAATCCTAGTTTGGTGACTTTCTAGCTGTGTGAGCTTGGGCAAAGTATTCACCTTCCTGTACCTCAGTTTCCTCATCTATAAAAGAGGTCTGAGGGCTCCTGCCTCATAGAATTGTTGTGAGGATTTAATGAGATAATGGATAGGAAGTGCCTAAAAGAGGTTCTGGGACATAATAAGGGCTTTATAACTGATGGTAAGGATAACCATCTCTTTATTTCTTTAGCTTGAATTTTCATATAGTTTGCTAAATTGTAGTCTTCCCCTAAATTAAATATTTCCCTTAAATTAAATATTAAATATTCTCTATTTCTATGCAGAACCCCACACATTAAATATACTCATTATTTCCTGTGAACTATTAGATCCTTGTCTTTTAACTCATGCACTAAGTACTGATGTTTAAATACTAGTTAACCTAGAAAGGCTAGACAGACTATAAGAAAGGAATGGTCAGTTTGTCACTCGGGATGATAGATTTATGACATCTGAATCATATGCACAATCATTAGGAATCTGACTATTTCTGAAAAATCTGTACACTTTACAAACACACATAAAGTTCTTACAACTCCTGGTCACAGTTTCATTAGAGTTCCCATGCTGGTAGCTCTCAAGGTGCAAAGAGTTCCTTTGTAACAGAGAGTACTGGACTGATTACATACACTTATCCCAAGAAATCAGAACAAAGTCGAAGCGACAAGCATTCATTTACAGTCAAAAAATTTTAAGAGGATGTTCGTCGTAGGCAGCTGCCTAATTCTTTTTGGTATAGGTGTGTGTGTTTGTCCTGAATAGAAAGAATAACATGTCCAAGGACAAACAGTGGAAACAATTTTAACTGTTCTTCAAAGAGAGCAAATAGTCTCAGTACTGTTACTACTTTCAATTCTAACATCAAATCACGAATTCCTTTACTTTGCCCATCTTGTGTTCACCCCCACAAATATCTAAGAAACATACTTCTTGTGTTCTTTGAATTTTAGGTCATCACTTTCGTAAACATTCTTCTGTCTACTACAGGCTTCTGAAAGCCACATTTTGGCAACCTTCTCTTGAAATTAAAATATTTTGGTGAGTACTAGGCAGAGAAGGACCAGCTTGGAAGGCAGATTCACGCCTTGGCCCTGGGCCATCCTGGCATGAAATGCTGCTCTTCAATTCTGTGATGCTGAGAGGTGCAAATCTATTCCATGTTCCCATAGCCACTAGGAGGTCCTGTCTGGAAATGGCAGGGGATTCCAGAGGCTTTCTCAGGAAAAAGATTTGAGTCTGAATTCGCACCAAATATTCTCTTTAACTCTCCAGGGTTGAGTTTGGGGTACCCTATTTCGTCTGGGAAAGATTTCTTTTTACGAAGACAGCCCAAAGGGCTAACAGATGTACCTAATGACAATGGTGGTTGGCCACTGGTGAAGCTGGAATGCAGAATTAGTGCCTAGATGGCAAATACTGCTTAGAATCAAGCTTTAAAAAAGTGCGTGTGGGTTTCTACCAGCACTGAACACACGTGGGGAGACTGTAATCATGGGCACATTGTGTGTCTATGGGTGTAAGTGAAATCTATTATTTACAGAATTAGGGTCAGCTTCTATGCTTTTACTGGAATTCAGAGGCACTGAAGGTGAATTAAGTATTCCTGGACTCTGTAAGGAGGCTGGCCACGTGCCATGCTTAATTGCTACATCTATGGGCTGGTGCCATTTCTGGAGTATACTGGAATATTCCAGAAGAGCTTGCCTCCTTTATGGAAAAGTGACTTCTGTGAGTGAGTGTATGGGGAAGAGAAGAAAAAATTATTCTCTCGGTTAATCTCATAAAATAATTAATGCTCTTCAATTTAAGAAATAGTGCATGACTGTGCCAAGATTTAGGGAAAAAAAAAAAAAAAAAAAAAAAATGAAGACAGAGCCTCAAACAGCAATCAAGCAAAGTAAGATCCCTACATCTCAGGAGCTCACACTTTACTGCTGAAACAGTCACATGTGCAAATAATTAATAATAATAGCTGCCATTTGTTGCATACTTCATACGTATCAGGCTCTGTTTTATACCTGAACTAAATCTAATCCTTAAAATAGCCAATGAGCTAGATGCTGCTGTAATCTCCATGTATAGATACAGAAGGAGAAGGGTAAAGTAACTTTTTCGAAGTCACAGAACTGGTAAATGGTACAGCTGTCATTCAAACCCAGGGTATCTGGCTCAAGAATCCAAGTTATTTACCAGAGCTTCTGCAATTAAAGTATAAGTGGTGCTACTATAACTGAGTTCATATAAACAAAGGAAATAGAAAAGGTGGTATGTAAACTGGATTTTGAAAAATGAGTAAGACAATGACAGTAGGGCACTGGGAAGAGGAGCATTCCAGGCACAACAGCAGCAGGAAGGAGGTGCTGGACTTGGCCAAAGGAGGGTAAGCAGACCAATGTGCCTACGTTGTTTCTAGATTGTGAAGACCCTGAGTGCCAGGCTAAGGAATGTGGCTCCTTCCTCCTTCCCCCTCTTTAAAATACAATGAAGGACATTCATGAGAAAGTTTTTGCTACGGGAAATGACAGAATCACCCTTGCAGGGATGCAGAAGAATAAAAAGAAATATCACGGGCAAACGGGGAGTCAAGGCACCTGCTCCTTTCCTCCTTTTTGAGCATCCCAAAAGAGGCAAAGCATTGACCTCGTGATCAAAAGAAGGCACCGTACTCTAGGGCAGAAAATAGTTTTGCAAGCCAGCTCTGATTAGTTCCTAGAATCTTTCTGAACTGATGTTTGGAAGGTTCTTAGGCTGCATCCAGGCTCAGGTAACGGACGTCTAATCACCTGGCGATGTCTGCCATGGGTGCAGAAAGGGGCAAGAGCAGGCATGTGTGCTGTCTCTGTTCCGGATGATGGCTGCAGAACTAAACCTCCTTTTCTGTTCCCCAAGTCCACATTCTGTGAAGACCAACCATCCATGACCCCCGAGCTTGTGAATAACACTCTTCAAAAAGATCGCTTCAGGGGCCTCCCTGGTGGCGCAGTGGTTGAGAGTCCGCCTGCCGATGCAGGGGATACGGGTTCGTGCCCCGGTCCGGGAGGAACCCACATGCCGCGGAGCGGCTGGGCCCGTGAGCCATGGCCGCTGAGCTTGCGCGTCCGGCAACGGGAAAGGCCACGACAGTGAGAGGCCCACATATGGCAAAAAAAAAAAAAAGATCGCTTCAATAATGACTTAATTCTACTCTGCCCTTGGTCAGCGCTTATGGTTCAGAACACATTCATAATCTGTTTCAGAGAGATGGCATGTGTTTAAATGATCCAGTTCTGAAGATTTTGAGGAGTAAGAAAAATTAAAGAGCACAAGAGGCACCAAGGAGGAACACTCACCTTTTTCGCCCCTTGTTCCTCTTCCACACCGTCTCCTATGACAACATACACCACTTTTCTTCCAAACCTCTGAATTATCCTCTCAAAACAGCTTTCCTTTCCTAATGAACAAAAGTAAATTGTAAAAAAATGTTTGAGTAAGTTTGAGTAAGTCAGCACTCTAGGGCTTAAACTTCTTATATAAAATGTTTTTTCCATGCTTCTGATCCAAGTCTATCGTACTTGTGCAAACTAGGAAAACCGTGCTTTTATATACCATTTGGGGATTATGTCGAACAGCACAATACAGCAAAAACTGTAAATGAATGACCCATGTGGTGTCCTGTCCCTTGGGAATGGACAATTTGAGTACTTTTTCTCCCCCAAGACTCATTTATTAAAAAGTAGAATCTAGATCTCAGTAGAGCATTTGGTGGAAAAAGTATTGTTTGGAAATAGTGCTTTTCCCCTTACAAGCTGAGACTAAATGAAAGCATGCCTTTCTGGCAAAATATTTTAACTTGCCTTAAAAAATGTTTCGTGATCTATCAAACTCTGAATACAGTATCTGATCGAAAGACGGTTGACAAGGATGAACAAAACCGAAGGATTGGTTTTGTTACGGCAAGAGAAATCCAACACTGGACTTAGTTTATCCCTTCATTTTCAGGTTGGGATGCTCTTTGAATGAAAGACACGCTGCCCCCACCCAGGCCTAATGCGTTGACCTGAAATATTCTTGGAAAACTGTTTCTGAAATGAATGTCAGGTAATTTGGCGCCCTACAAGAGAGAGCGTGCTTGCCTGGCCCAGGCATCTAATGCTCAGTAAAGCGCTTTCCTAGAGGAAAAGTGGGATAAAGGTAACAGGATACCTGTACCTATCTATTATCTTTCCCATGTCAAGACTTAGTTTAGGCGCCCGTGGCAGCTACACTGTAAGCACGTCCCTGTAGTTAATGCGGCCATTGTTGCTTCTTGGAGCAGGAACTGGGGTTCCAAGTCCTGGGCTGCCAATAAGGTCACTTTAATGGACAATGGGACAGTTTATAGGTTTCAAATGTGAATGGCTGAACGGGGCCTGTACCTCTTTCAAATAAGGATCAGATATACACACGAACAAATTGCTTGTTTGCTTAAACAAATGTCTGCTTTATATTTGTATTTTGCACTAAAATCTCTAGTTTGCATCTGACAGAACGAAATAAGGCCAGCCTTCTTCAAAGGATGTCATTTCAATGCCTCTTCAGTTGCCCACTAACCTGTGAAATATTAAATCACCTTGAGAAGCAAATACAAAGGATGGTTTTCACTGCAAAAAATATGTAACCCAACAGTCAGATGTCATGAAATTTTCTTTCCCCGCCTAGAGGGAAATGTTTATGTGGTTTTGTAAAGTTTCCTTTTCATGGAAAAAAGGAAGGTAAACTCAATGTTATTTAAAAATAAGTCCCCAACATTTTTGGCACCAGGGATCGGTTTCGTGGAAGGCCATTTTTCCATGGACCAGGGTGGGGGGGATGGTTTCAGGATGATCCAAGTGCATTACATTTATTGTGCACTTTATTTCTATTATTATTACATTGTAATATATAATGAAATAATTATACAATTCACCATAATGCAGAAT
>NW_006787756.1:538416-550852 GCF_000442215.2 Lipotes vexillifer
GGGGGGGGGGGGGGGGTCAGGGGCTGGGAGATGGGGATGGTTCAGGCAGCAACCCCAGCAACGCTTTGCTCCCCCTTCTGCCGCTCAGCTCCTGCTGGTTGTGTGGGGCGGGGAACCCTGGCCTACGAGGAACATTCCTGGGTGGTTTTCTGCATTGATCCCCAAATTAGATCTCATTTGATGGCAAAACTAGCAGCAACTTACAGGAATTTCAATCCCTACTTTTTTTTATTAAAAATATCATAGAAAAGTGACTCTACCTATGGTTTTGAGATCGTTTCTACCACCGTACAGTTTTTAAATCAAATTTTTATTCTAGACTGAAAACAATTAAAGAAGTCCAATATGGCAAACAAAATGCCCATTAAAAAAATACTTTCTTGATTGTTATTGTAACTTCCTATTTTCCTCACATTTTCAAATTATTTGGGATTAAAGTTCAATGTGCATGACGTGTAATATGCTAATTGTTCTCTTCTTCTGGGAAGTGCTATCCCTTCTGTATTATATGCTCGTTTGGAATATGTTCTTTCTGTCATGTGCTGATAAACCTTTCCCTTGGATCCTTGTTTACAAAACACAATGATTCCTCTTTACTGATACAGATAGAATAAAGACCTGAGTTCGTGGAAACTGATTGCTATTTTATATGACACCATATAAAAATTCAAGTTCTACTGGGCTACTAGGAATTCTATTTGGTATACTCCTTTCGTTTTATAAGTATTTTCCAGTATTCTCTCCTTGGCCCTCCTCAGGAGGCATCAGTCATTCTCAAATTCCAACTATTTCCAACTTGACAGGGCTATCTGAATATCCCATAGGTTTTTCGAACTCACATTGGTAAGATCAAACCCTTATTATCTTTGCCATCAAACCTGATTTCCCCATCAGCTAACAGTGTCACTGCTGACCCAGTTGCCTAAAAGAAACCTCTGTGTCAGCCTTCTTCTGAATAAACAACCATTTATTCACCCATTTCATTCAACACTGATTGAGTACCTACCATGCGCTGGGCCCTGTAGCCACCATGATGAGCGAGATGGACAGACTCAGTTATCAAGGAGACTATGAACCAATAACTGAACAAGCAATTTTTTAGTGATAATTTAGTAAGTTCTTTGAAGGAGAAGTGCAAGCCAAATAGATAGGGGTTCTGTTTTGCACCTTTTTCTTTAGCCAGAAACAACCTTCTTTCCACCTACCAGGATACTCATCCTCCTTTCCTAGGACTCACTTACATAACATTCATCTCATTAGGGCAACATACGAGGCCACTTATGATAAGACCCAAGTCTACCTTTCCAGCATCAGCTTCCCATGGGCATGGCATATTAGTCACCCCGGAGGACTCACAAGTTCCTCAGCAGGGAACACATTTTAATTCCTCTGTCGCTTTATTCTCACTAGCCATCTGCCTAGTAAACTCTTATTTACCCTTCTCTACCCAGCTCAAATGTCATATCCTCCCTTTAGTCTTCACTGACATGTGCCCTCTGCTGCCTCCTGGGGGGGAGTGAACGCTCTCCCATTGAAGTGCACATTTGGGCACTTAGTGGTAGGACCCCTTAGGCTGTGGAATGGAGTCTGCTGGACCTTGGAATCAGAGAGATCTACCCTGACCCTTAACTTCACTAGCTGTTAACTTGAACAATTTACTTAAGTCTCTGAGCTTTAGTTTTCTCAGCTGAAAAATGGAAAGGCTTCAAAGACTGACTTTAATATGTAAAATGTTTAGTACAATTCTGAGCATCTAGCAGATACTTGATAAATGTTTATTTACATACTACTTTGTCATATTATAGTTATTTTGATGTCTGCTTCCCCTGCTAGAGATAGTGAATTCCCTAAGGAAAGAGCCATGTCTTCTTTTTATCCCGACTTCTGTTTTGTCTTGGTTTATATCTTAACTAAATTTCCCATTAAATTTCCCATTAGTCTTCTTTCCCAACTACATTTCCTTCTTGCAAGAATTTAATTTTTTTGATCCCATAACAAAAATGGGAACTCAATCATTTATACATGTTGTAAAATAAGGTGAAAAAAATAGTTCCAGTAATAATAATTTATTATTAGAGTTGTTTAATTAAAGCTGCTATTAGTTATTTCATTTCTACCTTGTGTATTTCTATACAACTACTTGTTTTCGCTTATAAAATATTTTCATTGATGTTGCCTAAGAGAATAAAAATAAGATAATAATCTAGAAGTGATGCTAAGTTGCCTATAGCTAAAACGCACAGGTTTTAATGTTTAAAATTTTCTGAGTTCAACTACATGGATTGTGCTTTATACTTCTCTTGCTTTCTAAAGCCAATTTTGACAATAAAATTGGTTAAATCATTCTTCTAGTTTTCTGACATTTAGCATTCTGAAAAAAGTAGTCCTGTTCATTGCCTTTCATTTTTACTAGCCTGAAAGCAAAGGGTTGACTGTTAAATAAATAAATTAATTAAAAAGCAGCTTACCAATTTTAGTTGCACTGTAAATATTTTCTATTGGAAATACAATTCCTAATCCATACAGCAGGACTTTCGCCAATGCTGGGATAAGCTGAGTAGTTGTTACTAAAATATTAACACAGTTCGTCCTGTGAGAATACAAAGAAAGAAAGAAAAAAAAAGACAGTTGAAAAATCAATCTCCAAAATGAACAAGCACAGCTCGTTTCCAGGCAAAGGCACTTTGTATGAAGTGACCTGGGGAGAACTTACCGGGAGTGAATGAGTGTGAGAGCTTTCAGGGCCAGTGTCAACCAGGAGTCTGTCAGGGCTTCAATCTCGGCCCTCAGCTGCAACCAGGCTTCCCTCTTAGCTGGACCAAGCAGACCTGTGGATTTAAAAGCACATGAGCTGCTTCCTCACTAACGTGTCTCATCAACTTCATAAACAGTAAACACTTAAAACTACTCGAATACTACCCTCAAGCTTTATAATATACTAAGCAATTTTTCACGTTATCATTCATTTGACAAATACTTAGCACTGTAGGGAACATCTATTGGTTTTGCATTCCTAGCATGCTTCTTCTGGCTATAGACGTCATCTCTTCTTTTGGGGGAGCCTACTCTCCCCCATCCCTCCAACCATGAAGACTGAGCAGAGCAGACCCTACCCTCTGGCTCCCAGAATAGCCATATGTCCTCAGCTTGGCCAGTGAAAGACTGTTTTGGAACTTTTGCTCAATCTATTGGGAAAGACACGTTCCACACCATGGAGGTGCTAGACTGGTAGCATATAAGCCTGGGTCTACTGTTAGGCACATTCGCCACCTTTTGGGAGGCAGTAATTTTCCAAAGGATATTACAGGCCAAAGATTACTGACTGCATCATCTGAGCATCTGGATTTAGCCATGCCAGAAACCAACACCACCTAAACTTTTCATTAGGTCAATATGTTCCTTTTCATACCAAAGCCATTTGGAACCACAGTCAAAAGATCCAAGCTAACGCAAACATCTACCCGGTAGGAGGAGCTTTATGATTCGTCTTAAGTCCTTTAGGCAGGAGGTCAAGAAACTTACTCCAGGTCACACCACTACTAAGGAATGGAGCGAGGACTAGACTAGCCTGGCCAGGGCAGCTGGCTCTAGTCCGTTACTTCTGTCACTCAGTCACAGCAGAATAATCACTGGTTAGATGAAACGTCTCTCAAAAAAAGCTATTCTATCCAAAAAAGCGTGATGTAAAAGTGTGTGGTACTTTGAGCATCTTATCAAGACTATCTTAACTAACCCAGTAACCTACTGGTGATAGTCACTTGCCTCCAACATTATTTTTGTAGGTATTGTAGATCTCTTTTACTCGTCTGTAACGGAAGGCCAACTTTCTCATCCAGTCTACACCGCCACGCACACCGGTTGCCAAGCATAAATTAGCGCTGGTTGCCGCAGCAGGAAAGCCATCTGTTCCAAAGTTATATGTGCTATTTAGATGCAAGAAAAGCCCACAGTTAACCAAACAGAAAGTTCATCTTAATAAACTGAGCAATTAAGCTATAACATGGAGCCCATCACTTCCCATTCATGGGCTTACCTTAGGTCTTGTCCATTGTCATCTGAAGAGACATCATCTATATGAACTTGGTCACATTCCTAAAATGCAATGAAAATGATACATGTTAATTTTCAAAAAGCATCTACATTTATCTACATTTTTTGGAGGGGGGAAAATCCACACAAGCCCTGTTTAAAAAAAAAAAGCCCAAACACTGTAATTGGAGTGTTTTCCAACCACGGCAATCAGTAGGTGGCAGTCTAGTTAAATTGACATTTTTACCTACTTCAGGTCCTTTTACAATATAAGAAACGAGCAATGTCATTAAGGACTACTGTTATTCAGGTTCAGAAAACACATTTTTGTGTTTAGAAAGGAAAGTGATTGATTGAAAACAATTAGCATATGTGTTTCATAAACCTCAGGTACCTGAAGACATCGTGCTGCTCCGAGCCGATTCAGTCAATGCCGAAGCGTAACTGAAACCAGACGTTTCGGTAAATCTAACATGCTAGAAAAATTAAAGCTGATGCTAACTGCCAATGAAATTATGGCCTCTGATTGCTGTCGAGCCACACAGCAACACAGCCTGAGGCCAGCGTGTGGAGGAGCCCAGACTAGAAAATCTGTTACTGGTTTGCCATTGATTTGAGAGATGCAAGTTTTATTCTGTGTCTGTGTGTGTGTGTGTGTGTGTGTGTGTGCGCGCGCGCGCGTGTGTGTGTGTGTGTAGGAAAAAAGCATGGGAGACTTCACAACCTAAGTAAAAATAATCAAACCACGAGGTGTTTTTTTTACTGTTTTTAAAAGTTTTTAACTTTTTTTTTTACCTGTTTCACTATTAATACATATGCATTTTTTTGCGGTATGCGGGCCTCTCACTGTTGTGGCCTCTCCCGTTGCGGAGCACAGGCTACGGACGCGCAGGCTCCGCGGTCATGGCTCACGGGCCCAGCCGCTCCGCGGCATGTGGGATCTTCCCGGACCGGGGCACGAACCCGTGTCCCCTGCATCGACAGGCGGACTCTCAACCACTGCGCCACCAGGGAAGCCCATTACATATGCATTTTAAATATCGGATTGATGAGTTGATTATAGAATAATATGAGTTGAACAGACCTGATTTTAAAATCCCAATCCATGTGTAAAGTGTTTAGAATAGGAGGTGTAACTGTGGGTTAAAGCTCAGTTGGACGAGTTCAAGTTGATACACCTGCTCATATATATATATAAACACGCCCACATCTTACTGCTGTGTCCCCAGCCCCCAGCATCATTGTGGGAAGAGCAGACACTCAGTAAACGTTTGTTGAACAAATGAAGGCAAACTAATTTGGAGACAGACATGGTCCCTAGTCCAGAAACAAGTAACACACACTTGGCATGCTTTAATGTTTTCAGTTATGATTCTCCTCTTGGGCAGTCAGCCTCCAGGTACCCCAGAGGCCGTTCTGACACTTATTTCCATTAAAAGTTTTAGTTAAAAAATTTTTGAAAGAAAATTTCAGGCGTGCATCCTGTATTTTTAAATGTTCTTCAGACTAAAGCTCTGGTTATCTTTCCTATAGAGTTAATTTTATAGAATCTAGCCTATCTGTCCCTCTAATGCTTCACATCCAATGTATAACAAGATGCCATAGGTAAGCACCACAGGAATAGAAGGTGTATTTTTTTGTTGCTGGTTCCTTCTGAACAAATTCTTTTCTCTCCATGGATTTGTGAGGAAAGGAGCAGGAGATAGAAGTGGAAAGAAACTCAAACCAGCTGTTGCTTAACAGAATTAAAATCCTGACCCACCCCCCCCCCCCCCCTCCCCTCCGCATCTATTTTCCAGGCAACCCTCTCCCAGCAAGCAGCAAGTTCCAAGGAGGAAAGGACTTTGACCTTGTAACCCTCCCCTGCTCTCCCGAGGTCCGTAACCTCAGATAAGAAAAAAAGGAATAAAAGTCTAGGAGGCCTCACAGGCAGGACTGTGAATTTAACATTTTAAAAAACAGGTCATTCCTGCAAAACATGTTTGGAAACTTCTCAGAGTTATTCATTATACATAATTCGGAGGATGAAAGATGAATGATAGTTGTGTTTTTTCAACAACGTACTTATTCTGGGTTTAAAGAATTACTAAATCATGACTTTCTGCTATCTAGCCATTTATCTCGCCAGAAATACAAAAATTACGCTGTTGGTAAACTACTCTTTTAGGGTGCACGGTTAGTTACAACACAAGCAAATGCAGAATAGCGTACTCCCCGCAAACAAACAAAAACCCCTAAAGCCTTAGCGCCACAATGGAGGATTTTTCTCTCTTGGGAGAGAGAACGGAGAGGAGGAGGAAGTTGAGAAATTAGAAGAGGAAAAGATATGTTAAAGCGAATTTAATTCAAGGAATCAACGGTGACCTAAAGTTACTTGGTTAACTCTAGGGGTGGGAGGAATTCTTTGCAAAAACAGGGTGTTAAGAGGCTTTTCTTAAGCTAATGCTCTTGAAAATCTCCATTACTAACAGAGCAGCCGTTATCTTCTAATGACTGTTGATGACTCTACCGTGGCTATTGTCCATCCACATCCTGTATTTGTTTTCTCCTGCCAGCTTTCCTTAAGACTTTTTGTTCCCAGGCTGAGGCCCTCATTTGCAGTATTGTTCAATATCTTGGTTCGAGCTAAGTGTCAACAGCTTCCAGCTTTTTTAACTGCAGATAACCAAACTCACTTCACGGGGATTTGATAAAAGCAAAGTTTGGTGTGGTGGCAACAAGGAAATCCTGCTCTTTAGCTGGAGAATTTTTGTAGAACAATTTTAATCAAAATAGGTTAAAAAAATCAAGAGCATTTTTAAAAGAGCCTCGTTAGCACTTTTAGGAATTAAAACATCATTAAAATGTCTATGTAAAATGTGTTTTTGGAATGGGTGCTCATTTTACTTAACAATAGACAAGTACTATGTTGCACAAACTTGGAATTGATAAGATACATATTAAAGATGCATCCCTGCTGAGTCTCTGTATGAGTTTACAAATAATGGTATAAATGTCTTGGGAAACAAGCTATGTTATTTTAAAAAAATTTTAATGAGAAACTATAATACTACTTTTGATGCTTACTTATGAAAAACTTTAAGGAATTAAAGAATGGAGAGCATTAAGATACTGAAAGATCATTTCATTTCCCAGCAGAGCCCTGTTACGTGTGAAGTTGTGCTAAGTGTCTTCACTCTCAAATTAGAAACTGCAGTTCCCTGCATTCTGATATCCTGCAGTTGTCTCCTCTGTGGGGATGAGGCTCCCCTTCTCCCACTTTTCAGAAGCCACCTAGCTTTTTGTTTGTCTTCCTAAGAGCCTAATTTGAGGTTTTCATTTTTGCTTTCCAAATTTGGTTGCTTTTAGTTTCCAAATTCGTCATAAACCGAGACAATTTGGTAACTGAGGGAGGGAGCAGAAGGGGCTCTGCACCCACTGAAACAACAATAGCAACAAAGTTTAAATCCCCCACTGGTAGACACAGAAGACAATAATGGAAACTTTCTGTATTTTCACGTGCCAAAATATATCCCTACAAGCCCTAATTTAATGCTTAATACACAGAGTGCAGATATATAGAATTCCACAGGAAAATATGTTTTTATTCCCAGAAGACTGAATGTGCTGAAAATGTACTTTTGAAAGAAACTTCCAAAAAGTATGTGATAGGATTTTAAGGAGTATGTCATTACCGAATCCAAGTCTTGGGGTGGCATCCGCATGGGGGGCTCCCACTGCCAGCTCAGCCAATTTAGCGTATTTCACGCATTAATCAGTCCTACTGAGACTTGAGATGCCTAAGGGACCCCTAGCATATATGGGTGTCAGGCTTGGGGTCTCACTTGGGGACACAGAGTAGTGATTTTCTGGACTCCTGGCAGACTTTGCACTCAATACCCATCCAAGCAGGCTAATGGGTGCCTTGGATTAAAAAGGTGATCATTTATTTATTCATGTGTCTGATTATTTATTAAGGGGTGACTGTTCTGGGTATTGTTCTAGATGCTAAGGATACACCACTTAACACAAAAATCCTTACCGTCTTGGAACTAACATTCTAGTTGGGAGAGACACCCGAACAAAAAAATATGCAAAATGTACAATCAGACTACAGACTGCAAAGTGCTAAGTACCACAGACTGCAAAGTGCTAAGGAGAAAAAATACATCAGGCGAGGGGAATATGCAAGGCTGTGGTGGTATCTGGGGAAAGAGCTTTGCAGGCCAAGGGAAGAGCAAGTTCAAAGGCCCTGAGGCAGGAGGGGAAGAGTTACATGGGCCAGCAGGTGACAAGCAGGGGCTGGCTCCGCCTCGGAAGTAGCATCAAGTTATCAGTCCCTCTGCCCTCAAGGCACCTACAGTTTAGCAGGAGGGCAGAAGTTAATTTAACTCGCTACACATGTGCTAAGTTAATTACACTTGTGGTAAACGCTGCAGAACCTCCCTGGAATCCAAAAAGGACTATCCTCTCGGAGAAAAGGGAACCCTCCTGCACTGTTGGTGGGAATGTAGGTTGGTACAGCCACTATGGAGAACAGTATGGAGGTTCCTCAGAAAACTAAAAATTAGAACTACCATATGATTCAGCAATCCCACTCCTGGGAATATACCTGGACAATACTATAATTCAAAAAGATACCTGCGCCCCTATGTTCATAGCAGCACTGTTCACAATAGCCAAAACATGGAAACCACCTAAATGTCCGTCGACAGATGAATGGATAAGGAAGGTGTGGTACCTATATACAATGGAATACTACTCAGCCATAAAAAAGAATGAAATAATGCCATTTGCAGCAACATGAATGCAACTAGAGATTATCATACTAAATGAAGTCAGAAAGCGAAAGATAAATATATGATATCACTCATATGTGGAACCTAAAATATGGCACAAATGAACCTATCTACAAATGAACAGAGGCAGACTCATAGACATGGAGAACAGACTTGTGGTCGCCCGGGGTTGGGGGAGGGATGGATTGGGAGTTTGGGCAGCAACATGTGCAACTAGAGATTATCATACTAAATGAAGTCAGAAAGCGAAAGATAAATATATGATATCACTCATATGTGGAACCTAAAATATGGCACAAATGAACCTATCTACAAATGAACAGAGGCAGACTCATAGACATGGAGAACAGACTTGTGGTCGCCCGGGGTTGGGGGAGGGATGGATTGGGAGTTTGGGTTGGTAGATACAAACTTACGTTTGGAATGGATAGACAACAAGGTCCTAATGTACAGCACAGGGAACTATATTGAATATCCTGTGATCAAACATAATGGAAAAGCGTATAAAAAAAGAATGTATAGATGTACACATTTCCCAAAAATCAATAAATAAAAACAAAGGACTATCCTCTTGCTGAATGGTGGGATTCTGTTTAGTCCAAGAGGGTTGCAGAGCTCTGAAAAACTGAAATTATAGTTTGCTAGATCAGAGAGGGACAGCCTGACCCACTGTTTATTCTGGTTGCTTTTGTGATTAAAGTAATCAAATACAGAGATACATGGTGGACAGCTAGAGGTGGTTCACAATCGCTGACGCTGCGGTAACAGAAACAAAACATAGCTTTTTGATCCCAGACTGTCAATGCCGGTCCTCTACTTTTCAATGGCTGTGGGGTGGAGTAGGGGAAGGTGGCACTTTTGGGGCAAGCCATCCTTCTTTCTAGGAAATACCCTAGACTTAGAGATGCAAAGGGACTCTGTACAGTTAGTGAGCAGGTCCCAGAGGTGAGAGGGAAGGTTCTTGAACATAGTTTCTTTTACCCCCCAAATTATAGATGTGAGAATTAATGTGGGACTGGAAAGGGATCAAGAGGTGGGCAAAGTTATTTGTTGTTCATGGCTTTCCAAAGGGATGCCAAAATCAGTATTTGTGTGTAAAGGCTCTGTGTCACGTCAATCCTAAAGGAATATATAAGTAACATTTTTAGTTAATCAGTTTTCACATATACCCACATCTCACAAAGAGATTCCAAGGAAGAGTCAGGCCAGTGCTG
The DNA here is from genome assembly GCF_000442215.2 of Lipotes vexillifer. Lineage (NCBI taxonomy): Eukaryota > Metazoa > Chordata > Mammalia > Artiodactyla > Lipotidae > Lipotes > Lipotes vexillifer. Next base: position 548,438 of record NW_006787756.1, read on the forward strand.
GGCACAGCTGTGATTATCCTTCACTAGGAAAATTTCACAATACCGAATTAGATATTGCTAACGCATCTGGCCCACTGTTGCCATCCTGAGCTCAGTCCCTCCCTTTTCAGAAGTCCTAAAGCACCAGGGATGCACCATCCATTGACATTCGGTTACCAAAGTGTCCTGTGTTGACACTTCGTGTCCTGCAAAGAGCGTATTCCTCCTTCCCTCAAAGTGACGGCGAGCGACTCCGAGTCGTTTCTTATACTTCTGTGGAGTTCCTGCAGAGGCAGGCCCACGGTTTCTCTTATACAGACTCCTATTTCTTGTTGAGTTGAATTACTGTTATTTGTGTAGAACACAAAATAGTATTTAATGTTATAACCCATTTTATAGATGCAAATAAGTGAAGACTCAGAAAAGTTAAATAACCTAAGTGCTGAGACACTATACAGGTCTTTGACCCCCATTCACTGTTTCTTCCCGGGATCCCTGGATTTCACAGTGTAGACAGGTGGCCACGACCTGGGCCACTGGCGCCTCGCCTGTTGTTTCACGTTTAGGGGACCCCTGCTCCAGGATGCATCCTCCCCTTCGTCTGCCCCACACCCACCTGGGTCCAGAGTTTGTCACCACAGCCCCTCTCCCAGCCCGGAGCTCGGGATGTGAGTCCTCCATTCTCCAGTTCAAGCGCCGCTCCTTCATCTCTCCACCATGCCTCCAAATGGCACTCCAGAGAGAAACTTCCAGAAGGAGAGCCATCGTGGGAACTGGGGTGGAGGGGACAGGGCACAATGGTAGGCAGTGAGAGCGTAGGTGTTAGTGTGACTTTGACACATGTCCTCGTAGGAGCCTTGAAGCCAGGAACAAGGATTTTGGCCACAGTCACGGTAGAGTTGAATGAGGGCAGTTGGCAACGATCAGGGAGGCGTGAGATTGAGCCTACAGGTGCTGGCCTACAGGCTCTGTTCTACCTGGGAGCCTCCTAGGAGCATCCTTTAGATAAACACCACAAACCAAATGACCAAAGTTTACCCTCGCCTGGCTTCCCTGTACAAGTCCATGGCCTGTACTTGACAGAGCGGTAAAATAAATAAAATTAACAAGCCTCAGCTACTCCCGGCTCTCAGCTCAGGCATCTCAGCACTCGTGGGGCTGGATTATAAAATGTTCACATGCGTGGCTGGGGAAAACTGCCAACGCGTGAAGCAGAACTGAATACCAGGTCTAGACTTAGAGATGCACAGGGACTCTGTGCAGTTAGTGAGCAGGTCCCAGAGGTGAGAGGGAAGGTTGGGAGAGGAAGCAAGCCGCATGGTACCGTCTCACGGCCAGGCGGCAAAGGCACAGTCTCTCTCCTCCGGTTGCACTGTTATTCTGCCTTTTTGGTCCCTCCTGTCATTATTTTTGGCACTGCAACTCAAGCTGACCTTTTTCTGATCCGTCATCATCTCTGGCCTTCCAGGGCCGGGCCACAGACATGTTCTTTTGGACCAAGCCCCGGGAATAACTCCGATTTTGTACAGGGGCTCATGTGCAAAATATTAAGTTATGGCAGAATTTTTCTGCAAATATTTATTCTGCTTTGATACCGTAGTGGTTGGACTTTTCCCCCCAAGCCTTTCACTTGTGCCATAATTATGTAAAAATACACCATACCATTCACATTCATTTAGGAAAATTAATAAAAAGAATTAAGACAGTTACAATGGGTCTTATTATCTGTGCCAAGCACAGTGACGTCATCGCCAGGATGTTGAGGCGTTTATACCCCTGAATCCGACACTAGAAACATAAACTCCAAATAAACCTGCAGGCTTTGAATAAACAGAGACACTTAGAAGACTTTGAGGCAGCCTGCAAATTATGAAAGGGAACAATATAAAATTCTTACAAACACGTCTTTGGAGAAGTTGAGTTACAGAAACCCTGATTCTGCTGACTGACGCGGTATTTGCTCCATTTCCCAAATTTACCATGAGAAAAAGGACACCTTACTGCCGACTAATTGTATCAATAACTTTCTTTACAAAGTAAAGAAGGAAGGAAGAAAGAGTCACCGGAGAACGAGCTATTTTCATTGTCTACATCAGCGAACCTACTGAGACACCCTGGAGTTGGTGAAGGCCAAGGAAAGGACGGCTGGGTTCTCTCTCCCCGCCCCCCCCATGTCATCAAGCAGTTACATCCACTGCTCTGACCTCTCCCCCGCCAACAATACAGATACTTGCTTGATACCTTAGACATCTACAAGTTACTAGGAAGTTTTCCTTTTATTCCTAAACATGAAAATGTTTAATTATACAGAGTACAGGAGTATTTCTAGTACTTTAGAGACAACTCATACAAATTGTCTGAAAGCTTTATTTTAACAAGTGATCAGCAGTGCTTGGAAATGTTTAAAAAGAAAAAAAGACACCCCCCCCCCCCCCC
>NW_006787756.1:550862-561252 GCF_000442215.2 Lipotes vexillifer
CCCCCCCCCCCCGCCCCACCTGTGGATCTGCCCACACTATCCTCTTTCTCATAGAAAATCTAAATTGTACTGATGGCATTACGGGGTGACCAGTATTTGAGCGACACAGGTTTTAAGGGAGTGATTTTCATGGCGGCTTTTGGAAATAACTCCCGACTGCCTAGATATTTGCATAGCTTTGTTGGAAAAATAAGGTGAAATGGGTCATCCCTAGAGATTTTCTGTTATTCAGAAGTTCTATGTAGGGGGAAGGAGTGGTCAACAAACAAGTTAATTAATGACGAAGATGTGAAGAATCCTGCTTCTAATTCACTGACAATTAGAGTCAGCGCGTCGAGCTCGGTGGTTAAGAAATTCTGTCTGTACTGTACAGCACAGGGAACTATATTCAATATCTTGTAATAACCTATAATGGAAAAGAATCTGAAAAAAAAATATGTATAACTGAGTCACTGTGCTATACACCTGAAACTAACACAACATTGTAAATCAATTATATGCTCCAATTAAAAAAAGAAAGAAATTCTGTCTGAGAGTAAATTTGCAGAAACCAGGGTTTTACTTGCATATTTCGCTCTTTTGCTTTATAAAGGAGGCTGTCCGATCAACGTGCTGTGTATTTAGACTTACTGATGGGGAATAATATGCTTGTAGTGTGATTTCTAAAGGTGTGTCCAAACCCTCACTGCACTTTCAAATGGATGCAATGAAAAGCCATAGAACTGCTGCGTCCCTGTGCCCCCTCAGCGTGGACTGGCGGCAAGCCTGCAGCGCGGGCCACCTGGAAAGAAGGGTATCCGGGTTGCAGCCCGGTGACTCTGGCGCTCAGCGGCAGGACCTGTCATGCCTGTCTGGGGTGCACCTTGTGACCTGCCGATTGCCTTTGCTACCCCACTACAATGCTTCCTTGCAAAAGAAAAGGGTGCAGATTGCCCAGGGCTAAGGCACGGGAGATGAGGAACAAAGGGAGTTTTGGAAATCATTCTGTTTGACAGTTTGGGAAACACCAAGTTAAGGAATTAAAATATAGCTGGACAAATTTATCTTCACATTCCCACTTTAAACTCAGCACAGCATCAGTGCCAACGCGTATTTTAAGTCGATGTTTAAATATCCCTATCTGTTTTGATAGGAATAGGATGACACAACTATAGAAGCCAGTAGGAAAAAACAAAACAAAACAGAATTTTGAATCTCAAAAACCGATAAGAGGAATTTTAACATCTATTTTTAAGATCTGGTAGTAAGATGCAACTTGTGGAGACACGTGCTGTTTTTAATTATTGTTTCTTACTTAGAAAAACAGTATTTTAATATATTTAATGTTACCATACCCTGTAGGGATTATATAAACGAGAGAGATATTTTACTAGAATCATGTTTACTTTAGCTAGGTAACCTAGGTAACCTAGGTACCTGTATTCAAAACCCAAGATTTGAATTACAGCAGTTTCAACAAAGGCAAGACATTAACTATTTCAATCTCATTCTGTTTAGATGAATATTCATAAAACATTTAGAGAATAAAATCTTTACTGAAAGTACCTGGAGATGGCATATTAAGGCAAAAGATAAAGTGCTTAAGCTACGTTTTCGTATATGTACGAAGTTATACTAAATATTTAAGATCACTAAATAAAAATTACAGGACTGTCAAGCTTCTTATTAACAATGATTAAAGAAAAGATGAGAGCATGTTTTTAAATTTGTAATATTTTCTTATAATATTAATTACTTTAAAAATGTGCTCATTAAAAGTAAGATGTCATGATAATACCACTGCAGCACGCCGCTCGAAGAATCCCAAAGGAATTACATGAAGCTGGTTCCTTCTTAGAGAGTGGTACAGTGTTAATAAATATGTCAGTTTCACTCTGCTTGGAGTTCCTTCTTTCTAACCATGAATACCTTCTTTACCTCATGGTTATATTAAATATATTTGTCTTTATTTACACCCTCCACCTTAGGGTGAGGAAAAGAAAGGCTTACTAATGAAAGCCAGAAAGAATTGAAAATGAGCTTTTAAAATAAAATGGGCTTATTTAAAATCGTTCAACACTGTATCTCTAAAAGTAGTGGATTCATTTAATTGATAATTATGGCATATTATTACATTTGATCAAATGATATCAACACATAACTTTCTTTACTTTTTAAAAAATATACAGTGAATAAAAAAATAAAGTGAATAAAAAGCACAGAGTGAATGAAAAGATATACAGTGAATGCCTAATATCTAATGCTACAAGATCCATCTCTTTTTGTTTAAGTTATGTCTTGTGCAACAGCACAAACTATATTTCAGTGCATTCTATACCCCTACCACATGATACTATACATAAAAAGCTTTGGCCCAAATACACAGCTTCATTTATCATTCAGCTAATACAAGAAGATATGGCATTTTACACATTTGCAGAGAAATCAGTGAAAATGTTTTATACCTTCAAATACAAAAATAGGGCAGTGCATCAGTGTTTGATATGTCAAATTGTATTATACAGCTTTTCATTAAAAGATCATACATATTTTTAATTATATCATGTAACTTAAAATCAAGTAGCAAGATAAAAGACTACAGGCTGACAAGGTACAAAATAATAATTCAGAGCCTTAAAAAAAAAAGGACAACTCAGCACATATCTAATATAAATGTCATTCTTTGGAATGTCAGGACTACTCTTAAGAATAAGACATTGATTTACTGCTGAACTGATTTCTCCGTTTTCAGTGGGTTTGCCCATCGTTTTGCAAACATAATTTGTCATTGGCCACAGTATTCTTTGTAATTCCTGTTGCCTTTCTTTTAGATCTATTATTCCGGCTGAGAGTATCTACCAAAGAAGAATTTTTCACAGTGACACCAGCTCTAGTCTTGCTGTGAATAACCATATTCTCATAAAAATCATTCTTTTTACTGCAAACTTGCTGCTAAGTATCTACCGAAGAATTTTTCACAGTGACACCAGCTCTAGTCTTGCTGTGAATAACCATATTCTCATAAAAATCATTCTTTTTACTGCAAACTTGCTGCTAGAAGCATGGAAACATACCCAAACCAGGAAACCTTTTATACTTTTCTGCAATCACTTTCTTTTAACCTTCACTGCCATTTGAAGAAAATTAATCACATACTAATATATTCACAAAGCATTTAACTAGAAGTTTTCATTTACATGGAATATTTCTGTTTTGATCACACATAAACCGATGAACTAAAGCTGTAATAATTAAACAGGTCATATTATAAGAGAGCTCTCTTTTTTTCTGAAATAGTGTTTCACTCTAAAATTCAATATTTGCGACAAACAGAAGTTCCAGTTTCTTACCGTTTGTGTCTATCGGTTCCTCTTTATTGAACTGCAAACCATATGTCAGGACAATTTTTAAGGACATATTTCAATGTAATTGATTTTTTAAGCGACTCTTTTTTGCAGGGGTGAGGAGTAAAATTTGAAACTTTAAAAGAGATCAATTTATTAATTTTAGTTAACTTTTATCATATAGCCAGATGACTTTATAATGGTCAAAAAGAATCAGTTTTGTATAAAAGAATGTGTAGCTGGGAATAACATCCTTAGTTCATAAGTGAATAAAAATTCTCCAGGCTGATTTCCTCTGTCGTATAATTATTGCTGACTCCAGAGAGAAAAGTAGGCAGAAACGGACATAGGCACTAAAAAAAAAAAAGTTTCCCCATGAGCTTCAGGAAGGTTCATGGGGGGAGTGAGGACCTCAGAGGAGGCCACTTTCTTACTCAAAAAAGTTCTCTCCTCTCTTCCAAGTATCAGTGGGTCTGAAATTCCACCCGTGGAAATCATCCCTTTTCAATCTTCTTTTATAAGACAAAGACTTCTGGTAAGGGTAAATGACTTAAGCTCCATTCCTTTGGTGTGAACTGTCCTACCTGGTAAGTTTCCTCCAGCATGGGGGCTCTGGTGTGTCCCAAACCAATGGGTGTCAGTAGGGGATGGGGGAGGGGCAAGTGCTTCAAAACTAAGGAAAAATCTTGTTCATACTCATAGTCTCACTCCCTACAAAATCACCCCTTTTCCCATGAATTATATATTTCAAGCCACAAAGACTGTGTTTTGGTTGTTTATATATTATTCAGGAAAACAGTATGTTATATACCGTTAATATAGCATTAATATGACCTATGTTACCTCTGGAAAAAATATCTTTAGAAAATATATAGGACACACATTCTGTATTCTTTCATTCATTTTGTCATGTATTCAACTAATAATGACTGACCACCTATTTATATACCAGGCACCAAGCACACGAAGATAAACGAGATGCAGAAAATGCCAGTAAGCCTTTATAAACACGGGGAGGGGCTGGAGAGAGAGGGTATAAGTGAGTGTCACTATGATTTTTCTCTCAGAGAAGGAACTAGAATTCTCACAAAGCTACAGGAATGGAACATGGGATTCATCATGCTTCTCGCCCTTCTCCTTTCAACCCAGCCTGTGCATTAATCACCTTCGGATGTAGTTTTCTCAAAGAAGGTTTTGCTCTCCTAGGAAATACGATGGGAGGGCTGGTGGAAATCCTCCAGTTAATCCACTATGGAGGATTAGCTTCTTGGGGGCAGGTAATACGTTTCACTTCTGTTTCTGTCTGTCTCTGCCTTTTAACCAGAAGGTGATCAATAGATGCTTTGGAAAAATTAAATTAGAAATACGTTATATATGCCAATGCAAATGGGCACTCAAGGGCTTCAATAATGAGACTTAACCTTGCCTATCCAATGCTGCCTTTCTCTCCTTCATAGCCCATCTGGAGGAGGCACATGCTCCTCTCAGGCCAGCCTCAGTCAGCCTGGCTTCCACTTCCCTCTTTCACCAGATAACGGTTGTGTCTATTGCTTGCTGGAATGTCTTCTCTCTCCTTTCTCTCCTGTCAAGGCAAGATTCCTCTGGCAAGCTTTTTTTTTTTATTATTATTATCTGACCAATAAAATTGATGGATTCTTTTCTTTCTCAACCCTGATGTATGCTCTGGAGCTCACTGTCTGGATAACAGAAGCAACAATCATTAAGAGACACTATGTGTCACGCACGTATATTGCACGCTACGTCCAATCCTCCCTTAAACTCTATATTTGATGGATAAGGAAATGAAGGCTTACACAGATCTGTGTATCCCACCAGGTAATAAATGCTTTGAAGGAAGAGAGAGCTTTTTATGGGTCTTTTTCTCCCTATTTATATTCCAAGTAGAACCTTATTCCTGCCTGTTTCTTTTCTGTGTGGACCAAGCACATGGACGATACTGAAGGAAACCTTCCAGATTATCTGGCTGACAGAATTTAATATGAAAAAATGGGGCGACCCAACCAGAAATTAGTTGCTAACATGACTGCATTTTGTCATTGCAGTGTTAAAAAGTTAGTAGTTTTATGAAAATAAATTTATTATTTTATCTGATTATAAATGATACATATTCATGTAGAGAACACATGCAAAACACAAAAATATATAAAACAAATAAACTTCAATTCCATCCGTCAGAAGGAGACAGTGGTAAAATTCTTCCATCATTCTTCCTGGTCCTACTCACTCAATTATCCAACGTTCTTCATGGATACACACCAAAAAAGCCAGTAGAACCAGATACACGTTTTGTAGCTACTTTCCCCTCCACTCAACAATATGGAATAAACATCTTTAATATCAATTAATCATCTGTATTATCTTTTAAATTACTGTATACTATTCCACATTATGCATGTCTCATATTTCTTTTAACCAAGCAATGGCTGACAGTTACTAATATTTTCTTAATTCCCTAATATTTAAGTAGGGCAACAACTGTCAATCTTCCTTACAAATCCATTTTAAGCATCTAAAATAATTAATATCTAATTATTAAATTAATTACTCATTAACAATTAATATTTAAGCATTTTTGTGCATAGAACAGTCATCACTTGATAAATGTTTAAGTGAATGACCACGCTGATAACAAGCTTAGACAGATTCATGACATCCATTTATCTCTTTAGGCTACATTGTACTTTTCCTTACGTGACATTTTTAATCACTCAAATCTCTGAGCCTTGTTCACTATATAGCTTCTGCTTAGAACATTCTTCTCTAAAGCCCACCCCACACAGCTCTGTTTATTCCTGTTAATCCTTTGTGACGGTTTCAACAGTCACCCTCAGCTTTCTGAGTACTCCTTACTGAGCTCACGTGACTTTAAGCACCTTGAGAGCATGACTTTCATCTTGTTTACTATCATCCCTAAAAAGTTTTACAAGATTCATTTGTTTCTTAACTCAAATATGAAGTTTAAAATTTTTCTCCTGGATTTCGGAAAAGCCCTTGTCAATTTCCTTAAGGCCTTGGCCAATGATGGGGGATGACTTCTACCTACGACCATTTGAAGAGGTATGTGACTGAAAGTAGAGTGAATTATTCGTTTTTGTCATTTTGAATTCAAGTAATTTTCCTTATATTTTAAAGAAAGTAAAGGTTATAATTACTACTTTGAAAAGAGAAAATATTATTTCGCCGCACCTCTACGTGTTCTTATTATATACATGCTAAATACCATCTTTCAACTGTTAATGTTCCAAGCTACTTACTTTTTGCTTAGTAGAAACATCTTATCTGCAAGTCCAGGGGGACTGCATTAGTATGTGTTTAAAACAAACAGTTCCCACCAATTAAAAGGGATGGTATCTTGGATCTAAGAGGTCCCTTTAACTTTCTGACAAAACACCAATACTAGAAGATACTTCTTAGGCCATTATTTTCAAAGAGACAAACAAAATCACCAAATACTGTTGATCAAAAACGGCATCCTCTCTGCCTGCCCCGGCACTCTACCTGCCTTACAAAGGAGTCGCGCACAATTAGCAGCAAGGAGAATCCAGGGTTTAGAAAGTTTTTACTTAGAAATGCTGTTAGCATACTGGACTGGCTGAGCCCAGATAGAGGCTCTATTGTAACTGCCCCGAAACGGGAGAAGACTCCAGGGACCACAACTTAAGCACATTTTGGGGAAGTTGAAGTTACAGGCTTTCTCTTGCACTCGTCAATTTTTTTTTTAAAAAAAGAATTTTTTTCTCTACTAAGCAAACTTCCTATGAAGGTAAGCGAGTAAAATCTCCCAGATTGAAGATTACTGAGCACCTGTCAAAATGAAGAATCTAAACAGAAAGTCTGTCACAGGTGACACCAACAGGTCAATTTCTCAGGATTTTTAAATAAACTGACAGCCATCGGCCAATTACGTGAAAGCTGAAGTGGCATTTCTATTTGGCAAGAAGGAAAGGCACTCCTGAATACGGAGGCCCAGCGCCATGCGCCAGGCATTGGCTGGGGCTCCAGATAATCCTCTCTCCTAACTGCACTGTACCCCTGGGCCACCTCTGACGCTTGCCGGGGTTGATGGGTGAAGGTCGAGCATTAGTTTTAAGCGAGACCTGAACTTGCGTCACTTCCAAAGAAGTGTTCGCTCGTTCCTCAGCCCACGCTGCCTCCCAGTGGCTTCATCCACAGAATAAAGCCAATATTTTATAATAATGATAAATGGAATATAACCTTTACAACTGTGAATCACTATGTTGTACACCTGAAACTTACATATTATTGTACGTCAATTATACCTCAATAAAAAAAATAATCAAAAAAGAGACTATGGTAAAACGAGGAAGATAGTTTCACAGGCAGGTCAATTATCAGTTTGCTAGAACGACCACTTTTGCTTTACATACGTTGTTTAAGTTTCTGAACAGGGAATCAACAAACATTTAGATTCTGGGTTTCCAAACAAAAATCTCACAAAGAGATCCCTGCTCTGAGATAATGTTTATCATTCAATACATTCTTCCTGAGAAATCGTAACCAGTTTTATGGGTGATGACTTCAAGCTCAATTCTCTCTTCTGGGCTTCAGACCCACATACACGGCTGCTTGCCGTAGTTCGCCTGATGTCCAACACACACTTCAAATTCAACATCTCAAAATCGAATTTAGCATCTTCCTTCCAAAGCCAGCTAGTTGTCCTGGGTTTTCTATCTCTACCTTATTGTTCAGGCCAGAAAGTAAGGTTCTTGTTTCCCAGCCCATTACATCAAATCTTTTCTCCCACGTTCTAGACGACTTTCTTAAGAGCTTTCCCATCTGCCCCCATACTCTGTTCCTACAAACGAACCCTGGTGATTCCTAACCTATCTTACTGACACCTCTGACTTCACAATACAATTCATCTCCATAGCAATGCTAAACATTCCTTAGTGATTACCCTTGGCATTCAATATGACATTCAACTTCCTTAGCAGAGCGTACAAAGCCTCTCATGATCCGGCTTCGGTCTCCCTTTCTGTCTTCTTAATCTCACAACTGCTCTACGTGTGCTCTGAGCTTTATATCTACTCAAACTGTTCCTAAATGCCATGCTCTCTCACACCAAACGTTACGTCATGGGGAAGTCATATCTCCTGCCCCCTCTGCCTTGCCACCTCTCCCCCAGGCTGGGTTAGCCACCCTGCCTTAGGACTCTGTTAAGATCCTTATGTGTCTCCGTCACTGTGGAGATATACTGTGCTCTGTTTTCTTGCTTTTCTATCTTCACCCCCCATCTTGGCTCTCTGAGGGCAGTGAATATATTTCATCTCTTCTCCTCAATGCCTAGCATAGTGTCCAGAATGGAGTAAGCATGAGTAAGTTTATAGCACTGTAGCTCTTTTTCTGTGCGGTGTAGATACAGGCAGCTAAAATATTTCTGTCTACTCAACAATAGGAATTTACAAGCACATGTCTGTCTGTCCATTATCTGTCTGACAACCTATCTACCTATCCATCTACCTCCAAACCTTTCCAAGACAGATTTTAGCTTGCTTGGTACCACTAACAGTAGAGTAAGACATAGAAACAAAGCTAACAAATAATCCATTAGAGAAAACACGTTCGTTATTGGGATCTGCTGTATGACAATAGTATGTGACAGCACCAACTTCCTTTATGTTGTTGCAGAGAAACAGCCAGGTCATGGGACATGGCTAGAGAGGTTTGCGCAATGATATTTGGGATCAGAAACCTCTGTTCCCACCTTAGCTTAGCCATCACCTAACCAAGTGGCTTTGGGCAAAAACCGCTTCACTTCAACTGTCCACACATGTACACTGGAGATAAGAAGGCTGAGTTCCCAGTGCTGACGGAGAGTCAATGCTCTGTACTGATGTGAGAAGAGTTTCCCTAAAGCCTGCTGCCCTTTTCCCTCCTATATCGCTTTGTACAAAGCAAGGCTCTGCTCCACGCTGTAGACACCACCAGCAAGATCCAGGAGCCACCCTTCAAACACGAAGCAGGAAGAGGACAAGGAAAGGACAACTTACTAGCACAATCCATGGACATGAAGCCAGCATCCTCGTTTTCCATGAAGGGACAGCACAGGGTGAGGGAAGCCAGATACAGTAGCTATTTAACTGCCCAAAGGAAACCTCCCCGCTTGGAACTGGGGGTGGGAGGAGCATGTGAATGAGGAAAGAACAAAAGGAGTACAGTACACTGTGATGTGCCTGGAACCATCTGCCTTTGCAAACTGAACACCGGCAGAATTTCTGTTGTTTTTCTGGTGTGATTTCTGTTGGAATTCTACACGGGAATTTTGGCGGCAAGCCACTTATTATTTCACGTGCTTCATTTCCTAACCACTCCCTAAGTCACCCCCTCTTCTTGCTCCATGGCCCTACTCTCCAGTGTTTTGCATCAAAGATACTCAATAAAGAGTAACAGCAGATTGGACTTCCTTAGTGCCTCCTGCGTGCACTTAACAGGTATTCGCGTCTTGAGTCTTCACACTGACCCTAGGAGGTGGGTACTATCACCATCCAACTTTAAAGATGAGAAATTGAGGCACAGAGGGGTTCCTCAAGAATTAATGAATTTGTGAGTTTAACCTCCAGTACCCCTAGAATTGTAAGATAAGACACCACATAAATATAGGGCTTTGAGTCAAGTTGGAATAGTTGAGTCATGATTATTCAACAACTTTCTGATTATAAGAAATGTTAACTATAGAAACGAAAAAATATAAAGAGAACTTATAGCTTAGCTCATGGTAGCGTTATCCCACTATCCAGAGGTAAATCCCTTTTTTTACTGTAGAAATTATTTATTTTTTGTAACATTTTTAATGTGGAAAGTCTTTTTATCTTCTTTCGGGTGTATGCACCTTTTTAAAAAACCTTAAACTGGATCTACACTGAATATCATTTTATATCGCACCTCTTGCACATCCATGGTGTTTTGCCACTAAGGACTTTGAAAATATGACTTAAAAAAGGATAATATCGGGGCTTCCCTGGTGGCGCAGTGGTTGAGAGTCCGCCTGCCGATGCAGGGGACACTGGTTCGTGCCCTGGTCTGGG
>NW_006787756.1:561406-579621 GCF_000442215.2 Lipotes vexillifer
AAAAAAAAAAAAAAAAAAAAGATAATATCAAAATTTAACCTCTTGGACAATTTCAGTTATTTTTAGGATTTGTGATCAGTCATTTACTTTTAGAAAGTTAATGTTTGCAAATTGTAAAAAGAGTAGCGTTCACTGTAGACTATTACTTTCAAAAATTTGGAAAAAATGAAAAAGACAGGAGAGCCTTCCGTGTAACCAAATCTGGTGGTAGTGCTTAGGCTTCAAGTGGACGAGTCACGGTCCTTGCTCTCAAGGGACTGCCTGGGGGTGGGGTGCAGGTGTAGAAAGAGGTAGACAGAAAATCATAAGGTATTACAGGAGGTATTTTTACAGTGAGAACAGCCTCCTCTCCCACTACGGAACCCCAGCTGCCTGCCTGCATCTGTACACCTGCAGAGTCTGCCTGCCTTCTTACTGAAGGCAGCCTTCAGTAAGCCCTGTACCTGGTGTCCTGAATCCCATCCTCCCCTGCAACCCAAGGACTTCACTCCTTCCGTTGCTCCCTCTCTTTGTCACACCTTGTATCATCTCTACTGGATCATTCCCCGACACCCAACATGTCTAAATATCTTTTATTTTAACACTAACCCACCACCCCTCCCCTCACCACACACACACCTTGATCCTATGACCTCGCCACATCCTACCCATCTCTTTGCATTTTGTCATTGTGGAAACTCTCAATCAATCTTTCCTGTTTTCAGGGCGTCAACCCTCAACCTCTTTTCAACCCACTCCCATTGGGCTTACGTCTTCCGCTTCACTGAAACGGCGTTTGCCAGGGTCATTACCAGCCAACATTCTTGGCAAATCCAACAGCCACTCGACACAGTAGTGCAACCCCCTCATTCCTGAAACACTATTCCCTAGATTTCTGTGATGCCTTGTACTTTCCCACCTACTTCACTGTCTACTCCTTACTACTCTCTTTTGCAAGTTATTCCTTCTTGGTCCTGTTTCTAAGTGTCTGATGCCCAATCTTATGCCCTCTTCTCAATTTCCTCTTTCCCCTACGAGATGTTTTGTCTCACGCCTATATAATTCCCAAAACTGTATCTTCACATTTGCCTCTCTCCTCTGAGTTCCAAACCTAAATGTACATAATCTCTTGACCTGAATGTTGAATAGGTATTTCAAAGTTAATACGCTCCATGCAAAATATCTGAGGACAACTCTTCCCCCAACCTCGCCACCCCAAAGCGCTCTTCGTCATCTCAGATAACGTGACCACCCATCCAGTTGCTCAGGTCCAAACCTAGTGGCCATCCTTGATTCTGCTTTCCTTCTCCTCCCACATCTGACCCATTAGCAGATTCTGCCGGTGCTTCCACCAAAGTATACTGTAAATCCTGCAACTCCGCACCACGTCTGGAACTGCTACATCCTCAGCCCAAAGCAACCGTCTCCTAACCGGTCTCATTGAGTCCAGTTCCTCATATGATAACCAGTCTGTAGTAAACACCAGTCTATCATATTCATGTGTAAAACTCTCCAATGGCTTCCCATTGCAATTAGAAAAAAATCCAACTGCTTTACCACAGTCTACAAGGCCCTTCATGATCTGGACCCTGTCACTTTCCCCCCATTCACTCTGCCCCAACCAAATGAAGCTCTTGTTTATTTCTTGAAGGAGCAAATTGCATTCCTACCTCAGGGCCTTTGCACAGGCCATTCCCCTTCCAGAATGACTTCTTGCTGTTCCAGCTGCTTCCTCCCAACTTCCTGGTTTCTTCACAAATGTCCTCTTTTCAGAGACACCTGTTCCTGAATATTTCAGCTAAAGATGCCCCATCTCAGCTAAAGAGCCCTTATCCCTTAAATTACTCTCGGATTTTCTTCCTAGCACTTATCTCTACTTGAAATTATTTTATTTACATAGTGTTTATTTCCTACTTCCCCTCCACGAAGAGGGTAACCTTCACTCAATTATCGCTGCATCCTCAGCATCCAGAATTGTGCCTGGCACTTAACAGTTAATAAATATAGGGCTTCCCTGGTGGCGCAGTGGTTGAGAGTCTGCCTGCCGATGCAGGGGACACGGGTTTGTGCCCCGGTCCAGGAAGATCCCACGTACCACGGAGCGGCTAGGCCCGTGAGCCATGGCTGCTGAGCCTGCGCGTCCGGAGCCCGTGCTCCGCAACGGGAGAGACCGCAACAGTGAGAGGCCCGCGTACCGCAAAAAAAAAAAAAAGAAAAAGAAAAAGTTAATAAATATATATTGACTATTGAATGAAGGGCAGAAGGTATAGAGTTTACGCAATGCTATGAACATCTCAGTTTTGAAGCATCACAGAGACACAGCATTTATAACCCCATCATCCAGACTAGCAACATTATAATGTATTCACCTCCAGTTATTTTTAATATGTCATAGATGCTAAAATCAGAATTATACAGTATAATTTATTCTGTAGACTACTTATTTTTAAAGTTACATAATGGTAGCTTTTAAAACTGTATTTTCCTCCAGTTTTCTTAATATGCCACACTTTTAAAAAAAATTAATAAACCTTATTTTTTAGAGAAGTATTAGGTTTATAGCAAAACTGACCAGAAAATACAGAGACTATTCATATACCCCCTGCTCCTACACATGCATAACCTCCCCTTGTATCGACATCTCACATTAGAGTGGTACATTTGTTACAACCAATAAATGTATATTGACACACCATCACCACCCAAAGTCCATAGTTGACGTTAGGGTTCACTCTCGGTGTAGTACATTCTATGGGTTTGCGCAAATGTCTCACGACATGTACCTACCACTGTAGTATCTCATAGAATAGTTCCACTGCCCTAAAAATCTTCTGTGCTCCACCTAATTCATCCCTCTTTACCCCCAACCCCTGGCAGCCAGCTGATCCACAATTGTGCCTTTGCCAGAATGTCAAATAGCTGGTCTCATAGTATGTAGCCTTTTTAGATAATATGCCATAAATTTTAACATTAAGGCTACACTGTACTGAAAAGTCTATTTTTAAAACTTGAAATGGACCATGAATATTTTCCCTATATTTAATAAGCAGTCTGAAAACAATTTTCATTTAGGATGTATCATTTATCACTATTCACCTATTTCAGGATATTTAAAATAGTTCTATATTTTAGTGGTAAAAAACACCATGTGGGAGATATAGCATGGGGTTGAGTGGACTTCTAGAAAGCACTGGACCTGAGTCACTTGTCTAAGCCACTCAGCTGTGTGGCCTTAGACAAGTTTTGTTTCAACAACTCTAAGCTTCTCTTGGCTACTGTATAAAATGGAGATAATAACAGTGCCCTTATCATAGAAATATCAGGGTATTAAGTGGAATAACGTATGTAAAGCACTTAGGACAAGTGTTCAATAAATGTTCATTAATACTGTATCAATTCTCTGCCTATAACTGTTTTCTTAGAAGTTAAAAGTGAAATTACTGAGTAAAAGGATCCATACATTAAGGTTCTGAATACATATTATCAAGCTACTTTTCTCAAAACTTGTACCAATTTCTATCCTTATCAGTAATGTATACAAGTGTTCCTCCTACTGCACTGTAGACCATATTACTGATTTTAAAGCTTTGCCAATTTGATGGGCAAGAGTCTGAACACTTACTCTCTAACATTTCTGATTACTAGGGGTGAAATCCAACATTTTCTTTTCTATGTGTTGAAAAATTTGAATGCTTTTCTCTTGTGAATTATCTGTTCATGTCCTTTGCTAATTTCTTTAGGTTTTTCTTAATGAGTTGCAATAATATTGATTATTTTATTGGTTAGAAATAGCTTTGTCTTTTAATATTATCTATGGCTTTCAAAAACAGTGTTTGTTTTCTTCCCTGACTACAAAAGAAATTAGTATATATGTTATAAAGAATTTGGAATACACAGAAAAGTACAAATAAGAAAATAAAACCTGGGATCTCAGATAGAAATAACATTAAAATTCTAGAGTACCTCTTTCCATCTGTTTTTTGTTCCTCCATTTATTTATTATTTAACACGTACTTACTGGGTGCCTTCTATGGGCCAGGCACTGTGCTAGAGAAACAGTAGTGCCTATATTTTACATAGGGTATATACTTTTTTAACAGAATTGAGAGCAAACTATGTCTGTGTGTATAGTACTCAAAATGTTACTTTTTAAAAAATAACTTTTTGTTGAAGAAAGTATATATTAGAGCTCAATGAATTTTCACAAATGGAACATAGTCATGTAACCAGCTCCTGGGACAAGAAATGAAACATGATCAGAATTCCATAATTTGGAAATATTTATAAATAGTTGCCTTTGTCTTTGACAAGTAAAAATTCCTAGATGTACAATTAGCACAAATGGTATCAATCTTTTTTAGGCTATTGATGCTTACCGCCAAATGGCTACCCAAAAGTTTATTTCCTGTAAGCAATGTGAGATCTCCTTTTGATCTACCTATATTTTCTCCTTGAGTTTTATTCTTTCACATTTTAACTCTGTAATTTACCTATTTCTGTACATAAGTTGAATAATCCATTCCTTCACTGGTTAATCTGTTTGGTTTCATTTAACACATACAAAATTTTTCTACAAGTTGGGTCTGTGTCTGAGCTCTCTCTTCTCCCTATAGTTCAATGTCAAAGCCGTGCCAACATAAATCTTCATATTATTGTCGAATTATAAAACATTTAATATTTGGTTGAGCTGGGTGCTCACTATTACTGCTTTCTGTCCAAAACTTCTAGGTATTTTTGCCTATTTATCCTTCAAATGGACCTTACAACAATTCTGTCATATTACAGAAAAGAAAAGGAATGGAAGAAATCTCATTTATTCAAATCTTCCTTTAGATCCTTCAGTAGGATGTCAAAGTTGTATTCATATATTTCCTATAAACACTTCTTACATAGGTTACTCCTTATCTTTCCTTTTAATTTTTTTTGTGTGCTATAGTTACTGCAGCTACTTAAAAATTATAATTTAATTAAATTTTCTACATGTGTGGCTAGAAGGCTATTGATTTTTTAATTTAATTCTACAGTCTTTTACTTTTCTGAAGCCCACTGTAAATTCTAGAACAATTCCTGGAGATTCTCTTCAGTTTTCTATGTATATCGAATATTATGCAAAAAAACACAATAATTTTAATCTTTCGCTTCATTTCTTTCATATCTTATTGCGCTGCTCCAAATTCCTAGAACAATGCAGACTAATAGTAGTGACAGAGGACATTCTTATTTTGTTTCCATCTTTATGACAATTTGCCTCTATTATTTTATTGCTAAGTTCAATGTTGGCTGTTGGTAAAAGGAAAATATCTTTTATTATGTTAAACAGCCACATATTTTGACTCCTAACTTTCTGATAAACATTAGAATCAAGGAAGTCTTGGAATATAGGTTTATGTTTCTATTTTTTACTTCAGATAAAATAAAGATGATAGAACCTTGTGAGAAATGATGAGATAGGAAGAACACATAGACTTATTCATGAGTAAAAATAATGGATAAAATATGGGTATTGCTTCATTTTGATCACCAGTTACAATATAGTTAAATTCAACACATATGTATTTTGTCTAATAATCATTTGCTGCTTGCAAACTTATTTTGCCTCCTAAGCTGAGGGCT
This sequence comes from Lipotes vexillifer, assembly GCF_000442215.2. NCBI lineage: Eukaryota > Metazoa > Chordata > Mammalia > Artiodactyla > Lipotidae > Lipotes > Lipotes vexillifer. Next base: position 566,999 of record NW_006787756.1, read on the forward strand.
TTGGTGTTACTCTTATTAACTAAGAAAATAGATGAGCTCCAGCAACCCATCTTAAAACAGAAAGGCAAGGTCAAGTCTATTGTCTTCCATGGGAAAGGACACAGAAATCGATATTCTATCTGAGACAAGAGGTAAGAATTTAATCTAACAAATACTCATTAATGGTTAACATGTATAGGGCAATATTCTAGGTGTTATGAAGGATGTTACTAGGATTTTTTTAAAAAATGTAATCCTTTATTTTGCTAAATTTATCAGAAGAAAATTAAATACATATACAAAAGCCTATGTCCAGAGCTGAAAATGACAAGTGGCATACACATGCCTACGGGGACATTTATGTTTAGAATGCAATTACTTATAGGCCCACACACTTTCATAGAGTTGTTTCTTGGCTGTGACATGCACTGAAAGAAGAAAACAGCTCAAGCTCTTCCAGAAGCGTCTTCTTTACAAGCACCTATGGAACCAGAGCATCCTGCGTCTACAAAGAAGCTGGACCCTGGGCATAACAGTTCATTCTTGTTTAGCAAAAAAGCACTTTCTAGGTGAATTATACTTTTCCACTCAAAAAGTCAACTTCTCGATTAGCTTACAACTTTTCCACTTTTGGAAGCACAAGCATTAGGTCACTACAGAACGCTTCGCTTGAGATCAAAGCTACTTAGCATTGGCATGACTGATATTTTGAAGGAAGATTTTTTTCCTAGCTGAAAATCAATTTATAAACAAGATATATTAAAATGATTAACAGGCGATAACCTAAGTTTTAGACTCATAACATATTATTGCAAATTTAAAGACTGAATGAATGAAACCAAGGGGCAAACTAATTTCTTTGCTTTATAAGAAAACTCATTATAGCTTACTTGCTTTAAATTATGGCATTACTTGGAGACTGTCCATGGTGCCTTTCCTTGGCCTTTGACTCATCAAACCCAGCTCTACTGAGACCAGAACCTTTGGTCGCAGGCCTTTTCTAAATAGAAAATGTGAAAACAAGGAGCTACAAGAGTAGGTGATTGAAAATCAAACCTGGGACAGGAGTCTACATAACAAAGGCCCAAGAAAGGGCTGGGGTATTCACATTGTAAAGCTTGACACCAAAGAATCCTCCGGTCTGTCCCAACTAACCAACATACTAGGAGCGTGAAGGAGAAAGTTGTGGCACAGCTTCACACTTGACTAGGCGAACGTGGTGTGTACAACCCAGAAGACAAGAGGCGGGTCCCTGTCACTTCCCAACCCTGACCCCTGTGGCCTGAGAGCAGAGACTCTTGGAGGCTACCATGTTGATAACATCAGTTAGGATGGCAACCATAACGCCAGTGAGATGATATTACTTAACACCAGACTGAAAGAGAACATTCGACATCAGCTTGTGCCTTATTTTTCTTTAGACTCATATTAATCTTGATGAAATATCGTCCTTTAATTGTGGAAAAATCCAGCAGGAGAATCGACAAAAGGCAAGTTAAACTGAAAAGTTATCGTATTCAGAAGGTCGATCACCTTTCAATAAAAATCCAACAGAAAGAGCTCTTTCTCCATTCAGTCAGAGAGAGACAGACTTTACTAAAGAAGCTGGAAAAAACCCTCCAATTTCATACTGTCATTCATAAAAAATGACTTCCATAATAAGCATCGTCGGATTGCGCACGGAGACCTTTTGGTAAAATGATACGCAGGGTGTTAGTCAGACTTGGAAATAGGAAAGCCAGGAGTGCATGGAACTCAAGTCTAAACCCTTCTCTGGGTCGGGGGGAAATATTATTTCCTCTGATAATTGTGTCTCCCTGTCACTCATGGTCCTTCACATGTCAAACATTTTTAATGGTTCGAAAACCCAGCTTTCTCCTTTTTATTTAGTTTTCCTGAAGTGTCAACAGAATTAAATTGTGATTGCTTTTATTAAAAACTCTCACTAACTGAGATGACAAATAAGACTTTTAAAACTAAAATGGTTAACTTTTCTATGTCTTAAAATACAGTGAAGATACTTCTAAATTACTTTAGAATCATATCGAAAATGTCCTAAATAATATCCTAATAACCACTTTAAGCAAATACTTTGATAACACAAGAACTGTTACTGGAATCTCCTCACGTAGTGTATTTCATTATTGAGAATCTCTTTTAAGCCACAGCTTGAACTAACCAAATTATACAGAGTGGCTGGCAAAAAGTTAAGATTTTAAAAGAAAATGAGGCTTAAGTCAACAATTAGAGTTCAGAAATCACACTTCAAGCTAACCAACAGATTGTTAATCTCCTTGAAATTACCTGTACTCTAGATCTTCAAAAGCTAAAAACGTAATTAAAATATATTAAAATATTCATGTCCTTTACCACAGTACATTGCTAATTGGAATGTGAAATCAAGCATTACCACATCATTTTTGCCTGATGAGACAATTTTGGTTTTCTAAAGGGTATTAAGCTAATACATTTATTTTTGCCAGGAAATAATTTTACTCTCTTTTGAAAGAAACTAATATTTGCAATGACCAGTCTCAGGTTTGTTGAATTACAAAAATATAAAATGAAGGATTGAAATAAGTATAAAAACCAATGTATTTTTTAAATATTGCACAAATCTAAAGCAAGTAAATAATTTCCGAAGCCAGAGGCTAAGTGAATCTTTCATTTATACTTTTGCTTTATATTATTCGCAAGTAAAATAAAATCAATTTGGGGAAGGTTACAAGCTTAAATAATTTTTCACTATTGATTTTTACATTTGGTTGAATTACTCCTCCATTCTCTTTTCTACTTTACTTATAAGAAAGAGTCCTAATGACAAGAGGAAAATCTGATATTTCAATATCTGTGTGGATCCCTAGTTCTTCTTCTTTTTTTTTTTTTTGAATTTGGGCTTATGAAAAAACTACACCCACTACAAACCTAAACTAGAACTTTTAGTATTTACTTTTATTTCAGACCTTCTCTATATAGTTCAGTGTGAATAATGTTAGTAAACAAATAAAAATCTGGCTATATTATATCCAAACTGAGTTAGGAAACTTTTCTGTCTATATTATACCAAGTTAACTACTTTGCCTAACTTCTCACTTTTTACCACATAGTTTTTGGCACTGTACAGTCAAGCTTTGTCATTTTTAAGAGGGTAGAGTTTAAAAACAATAGAAAATTACTGCTAATTTCTTCTTGATGGATGTTATTAACACCTATTAACATCAGTAAGAGTAACAGGTTTGAACCTAAGACAAAATATCAGCCTAGTCTGTATCGTTGGAAACAACCGAAACTTAGGAAAGGAATTTTAACATATTAGTAAAATATGGAATTTTTTGGTGCTGTTCTCTTATGAAGGGAATCACAACCATAAGGCAGAAACAGCTTTTGAAAATAAGTATGATTATTAAGCTTTTAGAAAGGCAATTCTGAACTTGTCACTCACTTGGAATATTTCCACCTTAAAAAATAGTAATGCCTTACATGTAATTTCCTTAAGGAAAGCAAACACTTTAAAATGCAAAAAAAAAAAAAAAAAATTCTGTATTTCACCCTAAGTGTAAAAATAAATATTTCACTAAGGAATGGGGGAAAAATGAAGCACATTTAAATAATTTCATTGCACTGGAAGTTGCCAATTCGTCTGTGAGTAGTTTCATTGCAGATGAAAAGAAATCAAAATACAGGACAGATGTTGAACAAACCGCATTTAAGTTCTGTCACACACTGGCATTTTTCAAATGATTTTGGCTCATCTATGAAATAAGGTGCATTTTGCTTGATTTTGAAAAGGGGAAACATAAGGAAATATTTAAAGGCCAATTGCTGCCAATTAACTTTGATCAGTAAAAGTTCTATTTGAATCTTTCAGATTCTTCTCCTGTCTGAAATAACATACATTTATAAAATCTAGGAAAACAACAACTTGATGATTAATGCCTGTTGGCAGCCCTACCACAAGCTTGCTTAATAGCCGGATTTAAATAAACAACTATCTCTATTATGAAGGGAGTGAAATGTAGTTACAGGCATATTTTCTCATAATGGAGCTATGAAAACCAATATTCTTTATTCTTAAAAATGCTTCTGGGGCTTCCTTGGTGGCGCAGTGGTTAAGAACCTGCCTGCCAATGCAGGGGACACGGGTTCGAGCCCTGGTCCGGGAAGATCCCACATGCTGCGGAGCAACTAAGCCCGTGCGCCACAACTACTGAGCCCACGTGCCACAACTACTGAAGCCCGCGTGCCTAGAGCCCGTGCTCCGCAACAAAAGAAGCCACCACAATGAGAAGCCCGCGCACCACAACGGAGAGTAGCCCCCCGGCTCGCCGCAACTAGAGAAAGACCGCACCTAGCAACGAAGATCCAACACAGCCAAAAATAAATAAATTAAAAAAAAAAAAAAAGCTTCTAATCAAGATCAGCATGTTTGTCATTGCCCGTAACACATTTAACCATATTACAAAAGTTTCCCCCCAGATTATAAAGGACAAATAAAATCATCAGCAGTTTGACATAAGGAATCCTGGGAACCCTGACTAAAATGTTATATGACCAATTGGGCCAGACAGACAGAAAAGAATCTGACCCACTACGATAAGAGTCTGACATGGACAGCATATGAAAGGATCACAAATTCTGTTGGATTCTAAAGGTAACCCATCTCAACAGTGATTATGTAACTGCGAAATCTGTAGCTTCTGGTAATCAACACAGTTTAATATAAAACATTCTTGACATCAACTTTTAATCCCTATCAATAATCATGTGGAATCGAACTTTGAAATACAACAGCCAAAGTAAAGCAAAACAGAAATTCCATGAAGGCAAAACGCATGACCATATAATCAATAATTACTTTATCTCCTTATTCCAATTATATATTCAAAAAATAATATCCCATCGTTACTTTCGGACCAATCACCTGTTTCCAAACATGCAACAGGAAGAGTATATAAAGTAATCAGAACTTACCTCTAAGTCATTAAAAAATAGATGTGTGTCTGCCAAGTTGAAAATCATTTCTTCCATTCGTAGTCCAAGGGAAACTGAAGTAGGTGGATCCTAAAAGAAGAATTTTACAGGTCAAGAACATACATACTTCAGGGTACAGGAAATACAGTGTCGCACTGAGAGGGAGTTAGCATCGGGAAAGGACAAAAGGCTTGGGCTCCAGCTGCTTTTAGAGTGCGTGGTTTATTCTGTATTTGAACTTCAGTGACTTATTTTATTTAAAATGTACCTCTCATGTTGTTGGTACTTTGCATAATGAAGAAAAAAACTGCTGCTTATAACACTGCAAAAAATATAAAATCTAGGGTTACTTAGACATACAGAGTAGAGGAAATTCAGCTTCACACATCTGTTTCAGGAGCAAGAAATTCAGTGAATCAGGAAGACATTTTTTTTATGTTCCACCTCAATCCATGAAGAGTGTCTAAAAGCACTGCCACAAATATCAGAAAATAGATATAATATAGATTAATTTCAGGAGGATAGAAAATACCAATTTCACTCCAGATGATAACTACCATTATTTTGTATTTATTCAGATTGCCCGCCAACTTTGAGTATACTCAAAATGGAAGTGATGGCCACTCTGACCAGCTGGCACCATGCCAGTTCAGGAGGCTGAGCTTGACATTCATGTGACACTATCCAGTCATCAAACAGCCAGGAACACACACAGAGGAGCACCAGCTTTCTGAACAGTGGCTTCTACCCAACGCTTCAAGCCTTCGACGCTAGTGACAGGCAGTCTGTCCCACACAACACACATCCTGATGACATCTGTTGGTATTGAAGTTGGGGGATATAGAGATATTTGCAAGGTTTTAATGGTGTTACTATATTCGTAATGCATCAAACCCAGGAAGCAACACTGTTCATGGTGAATATCCTACATAATTAGTGAAAAAGGAAAAATATTCTGTAGAGAAAATATGCAAGGATATGTGAGTTTTTCAAGTTTTTATTGGCATTTTAATAGCAATACCAACTTTCACCTTTATGGCCTTTAAATTTTTCCAAAGAACAATAATTTCTGATATACTATTTTATTATCACAGCAAACCTTTGGAATCTATGTGGATCATTTAATTAGGGAAACTGTAACAAGAGAAATTATGCCTTCATGTCGCCCACCCATCTAGCTGGAGTGTACTTTGTGTATCACCTGTCTTTGAGTCTTAAGAGTGGAGAAAAACCCAGAGAAAATAAGTCTTGCTTTCTAATACTGTCCAATATAAACCTTGTACATTTTCTCTGTTGTCTTCATTTCAAAGCTCAAGACTTGCCTGTGTTTTACCCCCTACCCTCCAAGTATCTAAAGTCCATCAACCTCGAGCCCCATCTTCTCATGGGCTTTGGGAGGCAGTGACAAATGGTGGAAGAAGAGCCCTAGACCCAGAGGCCAAGCCCTATCCTTGTTCTCTTAGTTACTTCGGTGTCTTTATCTCACTGAGCCTCAGTTTGCTCATCTAATAAATCAGGTGGCTAGATGGCAAATATGTTGTTCTCCCATAGAATAATAATTAAAAAAAAACCTCCATCTCTTCATTTGTCACAATCATATGTATTGATATACCTGGGAGAAAGGAGGGGCCTGGGATGGTGGAGGGGGCAGAGACTCACTGGGTGCCAGCCATGGGCCAATCAACTGTGGCCAGGGAGGCGGAGTCAACACCATCCCTGCAGCACCCATCCCACTAGCTCCGCCCACCCCACCAGCACACCCTCAGCTCCAGCACCAGCATGGTTTATCTCACAGGAGTCCCAGAGACGGACAAGAGGAGGTTTGGGGAAAATATGGCAGGATGGTACTGCTGGTCTCAATTCCCCTCCCACCTAGGCCTTCTCTGCCAGCTGACTGGTAATGTAAAGGAGAGAGAAAACACATTAGTGCCAAAAATCTGGGGTTAGATTGGCAAAGGGGCAAAGCAAACACCCCAGGGTTTGTAAGAGGGCAGACAGGAAATAAAAACACATAGGCCAAGTGAGTGTCCAAGAGCTGTGCAGGGAGGGACAAATAAAAACACTTCCCTCAAATTTCCTGTACAATGATTAAGCCTTGTTAAATCTTCCCTGCTTGATACCACCTAAAATCTATGAAATTTCATAGGTTGCAGAAGAATTAAAAACTGTTTACAAGTAAGTAAAGAAAAACTCTCATTGAATCTTGGTTTTATAGGAAACTGCTCACTTCCAAGAATTCCAAGTATCAATAAGTGTGCTGGAAAAAACAAATGCTCAAATACATACAGCCTAGAGCAGAATCAACCAGTAGGGGAAGTTCAAACAGCTGTTTCTAAAACAAAACACCTGACTCAGGTGTGTCCTCACTCTAGTTGAGGCCAATAAAAATACACTGACTTGTCTCATAACCACATCAATGAATCTTTTTATGTGGCCAGGCAAAGGAGACTGACTGCAATTATTTAATGGGCAATTCTAGAATTGATGTGCCATGGTATTGTTATTTCTGAAAAAGGATTATTTCTCCTTGATATGGTTGCTTATTTATACCACCATCAAAAGAATTACTCCTTTGTTTGTGAATATATAGCCTACTCTAACTTTTCTTCATAAATGACAGTAATGACTTGTGAGTTGGAATACTAATAAATTTTAAAGGCTTGTTCAGTCTTGTGGTCAAATACAACATAGATGTTGGCCTTATTTACCTTTTAATGTTTTTCTCTTTTGTTATTAGCTGTCATTCCTTAACAGTTTTCATACCTGCCACTCCACAGTATTGTTAGGAAACATTTACACCACCAAAAGAACAGTCTGACGATTAACTGAAATGGAAGAATTTTAGAATAGGAAGGGGATCTAGTTGAAAGCAGTGTTTCTCAAATATTTTTTAACCATAATCCACAGTAAGAAAAATCATTTTATACTATGATCTAGTAACATCTCTCTCTCTGTCTCTCACACATACACAGCTGAAATGTGAGCTTGGCAAAACGAGGCTTTCCACACTGTGTGGAGAGTATTCTGTTACTTTCCATTTCATCGCCCGTTAATGTGTCGAAGTCTATAGTTTGCAAAGCAGAGTTCTAAAGAACACCTACTTTTGATTTCAGAGACAGGAAAACTGATTTGCAGCCGTGTTATGATTTGCTTGTGGTAACAGAGCTGTTAGGGTGCAAAGCTATCTCACCCTAAGTGTTTTACCTGAAAGGAAACTAGCCCGAAGAACAGATAGGTAACCATGGTAACAGATCCGCTTCCACATTCTAGCAACTGGAGTTCTTCTCAAATCAAGGTTAGATTTGATCTTCCTATTATAATAATCGTTCAATATTTTCATATCTTTCAAACATGGCTGATACAAGTCAAATGTCAAAAAAGCTAACACTGAACAGTTAATAAATTAGTCCTAGCTTGATGGCTTATTTTGGCGTATATAGAGGAAGAAAGAAAAAACACATTTTTTAGACCCAAACTGAGACATTAAAATCACCATGTCTTTGGCTTAATCTTACTTTCCTTGTGCTTTGCAGTAACGAATTCCAGAGCTGTAGTTGTGAAATGGTGCCTTTTAAAACACCATTTTTTGCTGTATCACTTTTGAAATATTATTTAGAACTTCGCCTCCACTTCCAAGAAACATTTCATTTTAAGTAAACCTTGCTGCCAAATGTTTCCATTCTTTTCTGAACTTGACTCCTCTGTGGTATTTACCACTTCTAATTTCTTCTTAACATTTCTTCTTCCCTTATGTCTGTAATATCATCAGTCTTTTCTGGGCATCTTCCTAGAATCTGATTATCCATCCTCTATCCCTTCAGTGATGTTGGTTCCTAGGACTGTTTTCATCCATTCCTCATTCTATTCACACTGCCTTACAGACACCAACACACTCATATCTTCAACTATCACCCCATTCCCCTCTGTTGAACCTCAGACCTCATTTGTAGGCCCATATATCAATCACCTATTGGTCCTTTGTACTTGATGACTCATAGAGCACCTGAAACTCAATGGGCTGCAACCTGGATTCATCATACTTCCCACATCAAATGAACCACAAGCTCCCGCCCCTTGGACCTGGAATTCATACCTTCCTTATATTCACCACGATTTTCTTTTCTCCAGCCATGTGTCTCGTTTGTAGCTATCTGTAGTAGCTTCCCTCACTGGATCGGTCTCCCCAGGTTACCAACATGAATACAACCAAGTCTCTGTTCAACCCCCATGCTCAGTCCTGCATCCAACAGAGCGCTTCTTTCAGTGCCCCTCCATCAATCCAGAGTCCCTTCTCTGACTCCTCCCAGCCGGGCTCATCAGCCGCTGGGTGCCACAGCTGTATGTGCTCTTGTCTATGTCAGAGACATATCCCTGTATCTTTCTCTCTCCATCCTTGGGACCATGCACAATGCCTGGCACAGGGCTTTCCCAAAGTTTGGTGGAGGAATAAATGAATGAAAGAAAGAAAGAGCAGATATTTCAAATAATTGTAATGAAGAAAAAATATTAAATTTGATCTTTAGTTAGTTATGAGGGTTTAGTGTCAGTAAAAAAAAAAAAAAAAAATCCTAGATACCTAGTTTAGGGGGAAAAAAGGACATGTGATTCCTAAAAGTCATTCTATCTACATAATATGGTATCAATATTAAACATGTTCATTCATTCTTTGTACCTGATTAAAGAGCAGCTCATTCTTAGAAGAGCTACTTACAAAGCCTTACTTATCTATTTGATGCAGTGAATAAGATTAACATAAGATCAGCATACAATTATTTATTTTTAAAATTTATCAGTGGTATGCGTTACAACATCTTGCCAAATATATTCTCATATTCTCTGCAATCTAGTTCCCTAGTAAAAACTGAATAGTACAGTGAAGAGGCTCAAACAGAGAAAATACAATCAAACGCTTTATCATTTTTCTTGTTTAATGAATAAACAGTGTAAACTTACTACAGTTCTTCTGCCCAGGAAATTCTACTAGCTGTTCCTTAACAAGACAAGACAAACAGCGTCCAGCACCGCCCCTCACACACTCACACACACACACACACACACACACACACACACACACACACACGAATTAAATTTAACTCTGATCTTAAATTATTTTGATATGATAGTAAATTGCAAAGCAACCTAAATGTCCATTAATGGATGAATATATAAAGATGATGTTGTACAAATATACAATGGAACATCACTCAGCCATAAAAAGGAATGAAATAATGCCATTTGCAGCAACATGGATGGACCGAGAGATAATCATACTAAGTGAAGTAAGTCAGACAAAGACAAATATCATATAATATCACTTATGTGTGGAATCTAAAAAAAGATATAAATGAACTTATTTACAAAACAGAAATAAACTCACAGACATAGAAAACAAACTTATGGTTATCAAAGGGGAAAGATGGGGGAGGGAGGGATAAATCAGGAGTTTGGGATTAACAGATACACATCACTACATATAAAACAGAAGAACAGCAAGGACCCACTGTATAGCACAGGGAACTACATTCAATATCTTGTAACAACATATAATGGAAAAGAATCTGAAGAAGAATATGTATATATATATATATATATATATATATATATATATATATATTCTCTCTATATATATTTTATATATATATTCTATATATGTATATTATATATCTATATCTATATCTATATCTATATATATATCTGAATCACTTTGCTGTACACCAGAAACTAACAGAACATTGTAAGTCAACTAGACTTCAACTTAAAAAAAATTGCAGTTGTCTGCTTAAAGTCATGAAAATAAGGTGAAGGAACTCGTTGCAATGCTAGGCTACCCAGGGCTGTTTTGTGTAAGTCAAAAATGGTCATGTCTATTGAAGAGAAAGCAACATTATACAGATAAATTAGACCCAAGCCTAAAACAATTGTTTTGCTCTCATCTTCTATCCAGTGATCTTTAATGATCCCATTCCCTCAAGATCTTTTTCTCCTGTTTCTAGAACACAGAGCTGCCCACAGAGACTAAAGTTATTATCATCCTGTATTCAAATCATCAGCACCATCCCTGGCCTGTTGTCATTCTTTTACTGTTCCTTGATTTTTTTTTTTTTTTTAGCCTGATCACTACTATTACACTAGATCCTCATGTGATGAAAATGCTTTAAAAAGAAGAAATTCTCGTCAAAATCAGCACACAGAAATGCTGAAATGCCATTAAATTCATATGGAGTCTAGATTGGAATTCTAACTTTGCCGTTTACTAGCTGTGGGGTGGGCAAGTTCAGTTACTGAAACCCCTGGACCTCAGGTCCCTCATCAGTAAAACAGGAATCCAACAGGTTTGCTTGAAGGATTAAACTGGTAATACATTTAAAGTTCTGAACATAGCGCCTGCCAAGTATTAAGCTGCTACCGCTGCTGCTACGGGTGGTGGTGGTGAATTCTACTATCACTATACTACAGTAACAACAGCAGATCAATCTGAACATGGGACACCATGTCTCCACTACAAAAAGATGCATTAACATTCTGCACTCAGATTGGATGTGAAGTTCATGCTTTTTAAAGATAAGGGCAACCCTAAATTCATGACAATTTTTTTTTTTTTTTTTTAATAAATAATACACAATGTATTTATTTATTTATTTATGGCTGTGGAGCACAGGCTCCGGACGCGCAGGCTCAGCGGCCATGGCTCACGGGCCCAGCCGCTCGGCGGCATGTGGGATCTTCCCGGACCGGGGCACGAACCCGTGTCCCCTGCATCGACAGGCGGACTCTCAACCACTGAGCCACCAGGGAAGCCCCTCACGCCAATATTTTTGAGGTGACTGTGTTTTTAAGAGACCAATCATCAGTAAAGCTGGTTTGTGTGGATGTTAAATGCGGAACATGCAGTGAGACCACTCCTAGGAGGAGTGTCATTGGTTCTCCCCAAAGATCTCAACCAAGCTTCTCATCACTAGGAGAGATGACCCAACTCTAGCAAACTGGCAAAGGTGTTGTCCCATACTCTGAAGATCTAGGAACTAAAGGGGAGGAAGTGTCATTCAGATAGGATCCAAATACTGCACCAATTCAGTAGAAACCTAGAAGTGTTCTTTAAAAAATAAACCAAGTACTTGCACAGCCAAGCAGTGTGATCTCCATGGGTGGGTCACATACCTGTTAGCTTATAACCTTTAATCATTAAAGGGTCAGATTCGTGAACAGGCACTCAAGCACAGCCCAAATCCATTGCTTACAGTCAATTAACAAATGACTTGGAAGAACGGGTCTTGGAAAAATCTTGACTCTGACCAAGTTTATAAACAAATGGCTGGTAGTGATAAACGGCAATAAACAGTTAATTACTGAGGTACATTCCAAATTTAGTACCTTCAATGTATAGTCCCTGAAAAATTTCAGTATTCACAAAATGATGTTATGTTTTCGCATTTGAGGAACAACATAATAATTCAGAGAGGCCTTGTTTGTGGTAGGGTCAAAGGATAAATTTGTGGGACTACTTTAAGAATATCAACATCATATAAAATTATCAGCTAACATAACAAGAAAGAAAAGTGGAGTCTTCTAGTATTAGTTCTTCCACAAGTAGCAACTCTCATTGTCATGTGATTAACTACCAGGGAAAGGTATTCCATTTCTCAGCTCTCTGATGTGAGCATAGCATTCTTTCC
>NW_006787756.1:579631-589690 GCF_000442215.2 Lipotes vexillifer
TCTGATGTGAGCATAGCATGCTTTCCCTAATGTAAATAGTTGATCACTTCCAAGTCAAGATTACAATGCATACACATTGTACATAAACCTCTGTTAAATAGTATTCTTACACTGAGATTTACAAGGAAACTGCCTGTAGATTAAATGCCTAAGGCTAGACTTAAGCCTCAAGGGGCAGAGTTGGATTTACCTTTAAAGATACCCACCAAGCATCAAGCAAACCTATAGATTAATCACATTAGTTCACTGACTTAGAACTATGGCTGGTAAACTGAAATTCACTATGCTGTTGAAAAGATAATAAAGGAATGTGGCACCTGCATGAGCCACTGAGGATATCTAGCTGTCTCCTAGAGGTGATCCTTAACAAGGATCTGTACTAATACTGGAGAGATATTCAAGGAGAGAAGATATTTGAGAAAATCTCTAAATTCAGAAAGTGGTTTAGGTTTATCTCAACACTTTGCCTCACCAAAAGTAACTATGGGTTAGGTATTTGCAACAAGCACTGTCACATCTTTTTATTTCTGATGTGCATCCACATATACTTGGTTCTGCTGAGTTAAGGAACTTGTGGTTTAACTCCCCTCCCGCCCCTGTCCCAAAACTCTGGAGTTTTCTCCTTCCCAATCAACTAAATTTGAGCCAATAAGAAAGGATTTACAGGATAATTACAATGGATTGCTGTAGGAGACTGTCCAACCAGCAAGCTGAAGTTTAAAACAAGAGCAACCAGACATTACACATCTCTTACTGGAAGGATATACCTCACCTATGAAGTCTTGACCAAAACAAACCAACCAACCATTAAACCTGAATCTAATTAAGCTTCTGAATCTAGCTACGAATTCACAGGAAATACAGGGGACAAAAGAATATGTGACAAAGGAACACAATGGAGATGCAATCAAGAAAACCCAGTCTCAGACCCTCTATAAGACAGAGGATCTGGTTATTTCAACAGAAATACTCAAGGTTAAAAAAAAAGATTGAGTGAAAATGTACAGATTAAAGACATGTAAGAGACATACAATAAACTGCAAAAAAAGTTATAAAACCACTGGAGAAAAACACTTTACAAACTAGGAACAGAGGATAGAAGGAAACTATCTCAATACCACAAAGGACATATATGAAAAGCCCACAGGCAACATCATACTCAGTGGTTAAAGTCTGAATGCTTTTCCTCTATGACCAGGAGCAAGACAAGGATGCCTGCTTTTGCCATTTCTAGTTGACATAGTACTGGAAGTCTTAGCCAGAGCAATTCAGTAAGAAAGAAAAAGAAATAAAAGGCATCCAAATAGGAAAGGAAGAAGTAAAATGTCTTTGTTCACAGAGGACATGATCTTATACGTAGAAAACGCCAAAGAGTTTCCCAAAACTGTTAGAACTAATAAATGAATTCAGCACAGTTACAGGATACAAAATCAGGACACAAAAATCAATTGCACTTCTATATACTAATAATGAACAATCCAGGAAGGAAGTTAAGACAATTTCATTTAAAACAGCAACAAAATGAATAAAATACTTAGAAATAAACGTAACCAAGTAGGCAAAAGACTGGTATACTGAAAACTACAAAATGTTGCTGAAAGAAATCAAAGAGGACACAAATAAATGGAAAGGCAGTCCATGTTCAGGGATGGAAGACTTAATATTACGATATCAATATACCCAAAGTGATTTACCCTATCAAGTTTTCAATGATGTTGTTTGCAAAACCAGACAGATCCATCATAAAATTCATATGGAATCTCAAGGGACCCCAAATAGCCAAAACACTCTTGAAACAGAGTAACAAAGTTGGGTCTCACACTTTCTGATTTCAAAACTTAGTTACAAAGCCACAGTAGTCAAAACAGTGTGGTATAGAGTGATATATAAAGACAGACATATAGACCAATGGAATACAACAGAGAGCTCAGAAATAAATTCCTACATATATGGCCAAATGGCTTTCAACAAGGGTGCTAAGATTATTCAATGAGGAAAAGACAGCCTTTTCAACAAATGGTGTGGGGAAAACTGGATATCCACATGCAAAAGAATAAAGTTGGATCCTTACCTTACACTGTATACAAAACTGAACTCAAAATGGATCAAAGACCTAAACCTAAGAGTGAATCTATAAAACTCTTAGGAGAAAAGCTTCATAACACTGAATCTGGCAGTGACTTCTTGGCTATGACACCAAACGCACAAGCAACAAAAGCAAAAAAATAGATAAATCTGACTATATCTAAAAACTCTGTGCATCAAAGGGTCCCATTAACAGAATGAAAAGGCAACATATGGAATAGTAGAAAATACTGAAACTCATATCTGATAGGAGGTTAATATCCGGGATATACAAAGAACATCTACAACTAAGCAACAAAAAATGAACAACCCGATTAAAAACTGGGCAAAGAACTTGAATAGATATTCTCTAAAGAAGATATACAATAGAAACATCGTATCACTATGTTGTGCACCAGGAACTCACATAGTGTTGTAGGTCAATTATACTTAAAAAGAAAACAAACTCATAGAAAAAATCAGATTTGTGGTTACCAGAGGTGGGAAGCGGGGGCATGAGGAATTGGATGAAGGTGGTCAAAAGATACTAACTTCCAGTTATAAAATAAATGCTAGGGATGTAATATACAGCATGATTAATATAATTAACACTGCTGTATGACATATATGGAAGTTGTTAGAATAAATCCTAAGAGTTCTCATCACAGGTAAAAAATACTTTTTCTTTTTTGTTTATTTAACTTACTGTGATAGTTATTTCAAGATGTATGTAAGTCAAATCATTATGCTGTACACAAACTTATACAGTGCTGGATGTCAATTATATCTCAGTAAAACAGGAAGGAATAAAAGCTAAAATAAAAAGATATACAAATGGTCAACAAGCACATGAAAAGATGATCAACATAACTAATCATTAGGGAAATGCAAATCAAAATCGCAATGAGATACCACCTCACACTCATTAGGATGGCTACTATAAAATTTTTAAAAAATCTGGAAAATAACAAGTGTTGATGAGGATATAGAGAAACTGGAACCCTTGTGCCCTGCTGGCACAGCTGCTATGAAAAACAGTATGGCAGCTCCTCAAAAAATTAGGCATAGTGTTACTATGTGATCCAGCAATTCTACTTCTGGTACCCGAAATAATTGAAAGCAGGGTCTCCAAGAGATATCTGTACACCCATGTTCATAGCAGCCTTATTCACAATTGCTAAAAGGTAAAAACAACCCAAGTGTCCACTGACAGATGAATAGACAAAATGAGGCATACCATACAATGGAGTATTATTCAGCCTTAAATAAAAAGGAAAGGAATTCTGACACATGCAAACAACGTGAATGAACCCTGAAGACATTATGCTAAGTGAAGTAAGCCACTCACAAACAGACAAATACCGTATGATTTTACTTATATGAAGTATTCAGGAGAGTCAAAATCAGATTATCACACTAAGTGAAATAAGTGAGACGGAGAAAGACAAATATATGATACCACTTACATGTGGAATCTAAACAACAATACAAATCAACTTATTTACAAAACAGACTCACAGACATGAAGAACAAACTTATAGTTACCAAAGGGGAAGGATAAATTAGGAGTATGGGATTAAGAGATACACACCACTATATATAAAAAGATAAAAAACAAGGATTTACTGTATAGCACAGGGAACTGTATTCAGCATCCTGTAATAATCTATAAAGGAAAAGAATCTGAAGAACATATATATATATATATATACACCTGAGTGACTTTGCTGTACACCTGAAACTAACACAATATCGTAAATCAACTGCAGTTCAATACAAATAAACAGCAGAGCGGTCAAAATCATAGAGACAGAAAGCAGAGCGGTGGCTGCCAGGTGCTGTGGGGAGGAGAGGACGGGGAGTCATTTAATGGGTACAGACGTTCAGTTCCGCAAGATCAAAAGAGTTCTGGAGATTGGCTGCACAGTAACGTGGATGAATTTAATACCACTGAACTGTATGCGTAAAAACTGCTAAGAGGGCTTTCCCTGGTGGCGCAGCGGTTGAGAGTCCGCCTGCCGATGCGGGGGACGCGGGTTCGTGCCGCGGAGCGGCTGGGCCCGTGAGCCGTGGCCGCTGAGCCTGCGCGCGTCCGGAGCCTGTGCTCCGCAACGGGAGAGGCCGCAACGGTGAGAGGCCCGCGGACCGCAAAAGAAAAAAAAAAAAACACACAACAAAAAAAAAAGTGCCAAGAAAGTAGAGTTTATCTTACGTGTATTTTACAATTTAAAATCAAAAAAAAAGAATCGGAGAAATGTAACTGTTGATTAGACATTCAATGATATTAATAAAAAAAAAGAATAAAAAAATATTAATCAAAAAATCAAAAAAAGAATCGGAGAAATGTAACTGTTGATTAGACATTCAATGATATTAAGAAATTATTAGGGGCTTCCCTGGTGGCGCAGTGGTTGAGAGTCCGCCTGCCGATGCAGGGGATACGGGTTCGTGCCCCGGTCTGGGAGGATCCCACGTGCTGTGGAGCGGCTGGGCCCGTGAGCCATGGCCGTTGAGCCTGCTCGTCCGGAGCCTGTGCTCCACAATGGGAGCGGCCACAACAGTGAGAAAAAAAAAAAAAAAAAAAAAAAAAAAAAAAAGAAATTATTATTAATTTTGCTAGATGGCTAAAGTTCTGAGCAACATCTACTATTTCTATTCTAAAAATTCTTTTAACGGAGTCTTAAATACATACTGAAATACATACAAATGCAATAATATGATCTCTGGGACCTGCTTTGAAAAATAACCCTAGGGTAAAGCATGATAGGGGAGGGATGTGGTAAAGGACATACATGCAGCAAGATTAACTAGGATCTGATCATTGTTAAAGCTGGCAGAGGTTACACTGGGTTTCGTTACACTATTTCATCTACTTATGTAGATGTTTAGAAGTTTCTATAATAAATTTTAAAAAATATTCACCGAGTCCAGATTAGTTGTCGTTTGGTGGTGAAACTATAGATTAAAAATATTTATTTTGAAAATGTAAAGTACACTCAAACCATACTTTTAAAATGACAAAAGAAATTTTTAAGTCAAAATTGCAAAAGTCTTGCAAAATTCCTCAGCATCTCCCTTTTATTGAAAAGATGCTAGGAGTTGCTTGGTAATCTGTACTCAGACTTAAGTGAGATTTGTCATACACAGAAGGATGTAGGTCAGGAGACAATGCTTTTCCTGTATTAACTCTACTGATTTTTTATCATATGGGATGGTCTTTTCCAGAAAACCAGAGAAACTCCTACATTCATAATGGAAGCCACAGGACCTATGTCTTATACATTTAGGAGCAGCAGTGTCACACTGCAATGCTGATCGGCTGCAAAGGAGAATTCCCAGTGTAATTTAAGAATAGCAGTAACCCTAGAAGCATCTCATTTAGGGCCTCTGGCATTTATTTTTTGGTTGTGCAGCTCCTGTGGATCCTGGTCTTTTTTTTCTGGCTCACAATACTAGTGTTATCATTTGACATCCTATTATTGGCTCTTTCTTACTAGCTAAGTAATTGTAGCTATTAGAGAACACTTGTCATGAGTAATACAGGAAGACTTGTTTCCTTCCTAATATTGTTACTCCTTTGGAGATTCTGTGGTTTCACTCTTTGTGGATTTAGAGTGGCGTTAGTTTAGATCAGTCTTCCCCAATGAAGGACTGCTGTCGAAGACTCATCCATTTCCTACCGACTGCCTCCTTTATTAATTTATAAGCTCCCTGAAGGCAGGAATTACAGCTAGGCACCTATTACATTGCTATGTATGTATTCAAGAAACTATAAAGGACTGACATATATACACTATTATGTATAAAACAGACAACTAATAAGAACCTGCTGTATAACAAATAAATTTAAAAAAAAGAAATCATAGAGGACTGACATTCTGAATGACTCACTGGTATCAGACCAGGAGATAAATGGTGACTCAGGAAGGAGAGGGGTGCACAGCCAAGTGTGTCTTAGGTACTACAGCCTGTATAACATGGGTGGTTTTGCGTGTGCAACTTGGAACGGTGCCATTTGGTGGTACAATTTTCTGAATTACTTAATGGATGTTTTCAGTGATCATTACTCACAACGAAACTACTACAGGCCAGAAGGCTAAGGAACTGCGTACCACCTACTTCTACTACGATAAATTCTTTGGATGGGGTCTTAAATTTTGGTTAGTCCTGACATGGAGACCACATGGCATTAGCGTGGACTCTTACCCAGATCTGTGGGGAGGAGCAGCGGTGGGTACTTTCTGACATGACTCATGCTTCATTCCAGTGACCAAGCTGAAGCTCATGCTGCTCAGATTATTTCGTTGGCCATTTACGTTGAGAAATATCACAGTTACATCTGCATTGCTAATTCCAGTATTTGTACATGATATTTGATCTTAACTATCTGTAAAACTGTTTGGAAGGATGGGAGGCACTCAGCCCTAATTCTCATTTCGTGGCTTCAATGGCAGTTTAATCTATTTTTAACGGCAAACACGAGCACCCCCCATACCTACCACCCCTCGAACTGAGACTGATTTAAAAATGCTTTTCTTGGGCTTCCCTGGTGGCGCAGTGGTTGAGAGTCCGCCTGCCGATGCAGGGGACACGGGTTCGTGCCCTGGTCCGGGCAGATCCCACATGCCCCGGAGCGGCTGGGCCCGTGAGCCATGGCCGCTGAGCCTGCGCATCCGGAGCCTGTGCTCCGCAACGGGAGAGGCCACAGCAGTGAGAGGCCCGCGTACCGCAAAAAAAAAAAAAAAAAAAAAAAAAAAAAAAAAAAAAAAAAAAAAAAAAAAAAAAAAAAAAAAAAGCTTTTCTTAACCCATTTTCATTACTTTCTCAAAATTCTATTTTGGGCCCTTTGAGCCTCAAAATAGATAGTTTGAGGAACACCTGTTTATCTCTTCTTTGGGTTTTTAGAATAGGATCCAGAACGTTATTCTGAGTACAAAAATAAAATACTTTGTCCTTTCTCTAGAAACCTTAAAGCTAACCATTCATCTAGCCATAAAAATATCTCTTTTTTTATATGACTATTTTAAAAGATACATCCCAAAATTTTTAGTTTGGGTTTAACAATGCTCCAATGCCAAATATTACATTAGATCTTGTGTAGTCCAAAAAGAATGTCACTTAAGTTTTACTGTAAAAACAACTAAAAATAGCACCAAATGTTAATAAGAAAGCAATTTCTCTTTATTGCTTAGATATACCAGTAAAATATTAAAAGAAAAAATTGTTCGTATTGTTAATATAGCTCTGGTTCCTATTTCCACACCCTTGAAATTTTGCCCTTTTATTCCTTTTCTTTTACCATCTTAGTTTTCTAAACTGAAAAGCAAAAAAATTTAACAGTGAAATAAACCAAGCAAAAGTATAAGGTAATATACATTTATCCAATTCAAATTATTTTAGCTGAGACCTTTAGGAAATATTTTAATACCTAAGTCGTTGTTCTAATATTAGATAGCTGCAGCATTCCGAGTAATAGGAATTCTACAGTAATAGTAATAGGGTTCTACAAAGTACCAGTGATGCTGGGGGTTTATTTTACTGAAAGCCAAAAAAATTAATTTTGCTTTTTAAGTTTTATCTATTACTATTTCCAATTTCCAAGTACCTTTTAAATACATGATAAATGTCTTTTGCATCTCTCCTATCTGAATACATACCCCACTACATCTATGTGATCAAACCTATACAGAAACCTGGCAATTGTTATTCTAATACTTTGGATCAAAAAGTAGAATCTATCATGTTTTAAAAATGCTATTTAAAGAGTTTATCTTAGGCTAGAAAGAGGTGCCAGAAGATGGTTCAACTCTTTCAGAAAGTCTGACTAGTTCCCTGGGATAGGGTACTTACATTTTTAATTTGTGGACTAAAAGGTAAGGTTCTAAAAATTCTATCTGCTCTGATCCTATGCGGGCAGCTAAGCCTCCTCTGGCGAACAGTTACTGGGATTGAAGTGGCCCAGTGAGGTGTGATGCGAAGGATGTGAACAGGTTTATGAGGATTTGTTGGTCAATGTGAAAATCTTGTAAAGTATCCTCAAAGCAACAACAAATCTTGGCCAGTCTCAATCAAAGGAAAGAAAAAAAAAAAACAAACCCATTTTGGACCCCTTAAGCAACTCCTTATTTAGAATGCTAATGTTACAGCCACAGACAGGGCCCAAATGCCATTTAAAATAAATTCTCCCCATTCAGGATCTTTTGTTTTGGAGAAAAAGAAGCTGAAAAACAGGAATGGGCAGGCACTCTGAGTCCAGGAGTGGCTTATTTTCAAAGCCCCATGCTGGTTGCTCACAAGGGAAGGACTAAAGATGAGATGAGAAAATTAGCTCCCTTCTTGGAGAGAAGAAAAAAAAAAAAAAGCTAAAATGTTATTTCATTTAAAAATATTTCTAAAAGTGTTACGTAAATGATATGTACAACCTATAAGACCCAAAGATTCCACTGTCTTCTTTCTTTTCTCTAACCTGTCTAAAGTTATCAACACCGTCAATGGTATATTAACTTTTTGCAATTTTATAAGGCCCCATCACTGAACAGCTGGTGTGAAATGCCAAGGTTTAGGAGTTGGTCATAGTTCTGATGCCAATTAAGAAATAATCTGGATTACCAGGAGAGAAGGTACACACATGAAAAATAAATCACAGCTGAATTACTCACCGAATGATTTTAAAAAGAAAAAAATCCAAACTTGTGGTAGGGCTAATCAGGTCATTTTTACTGATTAGATTATGTGACACTCTACTGCTCTAATTTTCTCCTATTTAAGAGACTCTCTTTCAACATCATGAAAATAATACCCAAGTAGAGAGTAAGGGTAAGAACTTCACCATTCCAAAGATGAATTGTGATTGTGGAGAAAACCCAACGAATCCCAAACATGGGACAGATGCCAAGACATGGTACAAAGAGGGAGGAAGGAGAGGAAAGCCAGAACAGATCTAGCCAAGTTGGGGCCCATGCAGTACCGGCAAAAAGCCTACACGGCTAAATCCAACCAAAAGACATCTAGATTTCACTTGTAACCACTCTCCTATCTCTCTCTCCTTCCTAGTGTTACAGCCATTCTCTTAGACCTTTATTATTTCCTACTGGGAGGACCGTAATAATCTTCTCTGCTATCACATCAATCTTCCAAATGGTACAAGTCCATCATGTCGCTCTACTGTTTCAATATCGTTCATGGCATCCCCATGCCCACATCACAAAATTCTGGCATTCAGGGCTCCTGGCACCCCCCCTTTTGAGGGGGTGGGCCCATCAGAAGACTAGATGAAATTCCTGATGTTGTCAGTTAACAGATGTGCTTCCTTGGGCCACTCATTTAATCTTCTGAGCCGCAGCTTCCTCATTAGAGAAAAAGAAGGAACTAATTGGATATTTAATCAATGTGAGACAGCAGTGCAGACTGTAAAAGCTGAACAAAGGTGCAGTATTTTTATTACCACTTCAATACATTTTCTGCTACTCATCTTCTGCAAGTCCGATCCTCTATATGTACTTAATAGATATCCAGCCACTTTGCCTCTCATTTCCCTAAATGGTTACACTCTCCTTCCACCTCTCCCAGTCTGCTACCTGGAACGACAAAGTATTCACTATCGCTCACTCCCTCCTCTGAACCCCCCCAAAGTAAGCAATAATAGCTCTTATTTACAAAGTGCCTATGAGTATTTTTCTAGGTGCTCTACATTGTTTTCCCAACAGCCCTGTGATTGCTCCCATTTTATAGATGGGAAGATTAAAACAGAACAAGTGAGACTTGCATTATCTCCAAGGGGCTTTTCCAGGCCTTAGAGCAAGGGAGGTCCAAAGCTGGTGGTGGCAGGCCAGTATGGTGGTTGGAAAGCTGTGATGATTCATGTTTGTTCACTGCATTCCCTTTTACATGTATGAACATGAAAAATAGGCTTCATTCAATAAGGTAGCAGGAACATACATTTCAGTCTATGTTACAGCCAGTAAGGAGGAAGAGGCCGCCCGTTAAAGGGAAAGA
>NW_006787756.1:589700-592562 GCF_000442215.2 Lipotes vexillifer
GGGCCAAAAAAAGGGATGAAGGAGGCTCTTTCAGCTGGAAATCCCTTTGATAGTCAAAAACACTGTGTTTTGGTTCATTTTGAGAGTTTAGGTTCCATGTCAATTCACAGTATCCAAAGGTTATATTGGGAACCCTAATTTATTTCATCATTTTGATCTAACTTGGCATTGATACACAAAGAAGAGAATAAAATCAGGGAACAATCCTTTGGGAGTAAGTGGCTACTCAGCACACCTGTCACATAGCCCTAGGGCACTTCTCTGCTGGGATGACCAGAGCTACCACAAAGGTGTGAAAGTGTGCTCTGGGTTTTACTCACCTGTCGAATATTTCTTAGCTGAGAACTGTGGCTGCCACTGCCACCCATCCACCAAAACCCATTCTCTGTTTCTTCCTGGGCACACAGCTAGGCTACATCTCCTGGTCTCCTTTGCACTGGGCCAAGGGAGCAGAGGTTATGTACCCTTCCAAGCCTGGCCCATAAAGCCTGCCACTCGTGTTCCCCGCTGCTTTTTCTCCCTGTGGGCTAGAAAGCTGATGACAAGGATCACAGAAGCCTCAGAAGCTACACGGTGAGATGGTACAACCATCATCTGCAGTGCCAAAGCCTGCCTAAACCAAGCAACCTGGGAGATCCACTCAAGACCATTCAGTAGGAAACAGATAAATTTCTGTTGTATTTGAGCCATGAGATTTGGGGCCTATTTGTTACCACCAATTTGCCTACCCTGACAAATTCATGTGCTGGCTTGTGCTTCACTGGGGCCCCAGATGCAGACACACAATGCCTGCATTGAGTTTACTGTCTAGTCAGCCACTGTGGCCGTCATCGAATTGTCCTGATGTCTTGAAGGCAGGAGTAATATTAACTAACTAACACAAAGTTCAGAGCATGATCTAGAGCAAGGGCAGGCAAACCTTTTCTCTAAAGGGACAGACAAAAAATATTTTAGACTTTGCAGGCCATATACGGTTTCTGAGACAAATTCTTCATCTCTCTCTCTCTTTTTTTTTTAATATATATAACCCTTTAAAAATTCAAACAACATTCTTAGCTTGGAAGCTCTACAAAAACAGGCCACGAACCAGATTTGGCCTATGAGATGTGATCTGTCAATCCCTGGTCTAGATTTTTGTTGTTGTTGTTGTTGTTGTTGTTTGGTTTTGGTTTTGCAGTACGCGGGCCTCTCACTGTTGTGGTCTCTCCCGTTGCGGAGCACAGGCTCCGAACGCGCAGGCTCAGCGGCCATGGCCCGCGGGCCCAGCCGCTTCGCGGCACGTGGTATCTTCCCGGCCCGGGGCACGAACCCGTGCCCCCTGCATTGGCAGGCGGACTCTCAACCACTGCGCCACCAGGGAAGCCCCTGGTCTAGAATTTTAAAATCCAGTGGAAGGATCATATTTCATGACATGTAAAAATTACATGAAATTCAAACTTGGGAACTATAAGTAAAGTTTTATTGACATTTATTCAGTTACATATTATCTGTGGCTGTTTTTGCACTACCAGGGCAGAGCTGAATAGTTATGACAGGATATGGCCCACAGAGCCTGAAATATTTATTATCTGACCCTTTATCAAAAAAGTTTATGGGGCTTCCCTGGTGGCGCAGTGGTTGGAAGTCTGCCTGCCAATGCAGGGGACACGGGTTCGTGCCCCGGTGCGGGAAGATCCCACATGCCACAGAGCGGCTGGGCCCGTGAGCCAACGCCGCTGGGCCTGCGCATCCGGGGCCTGTGCTCCGCAATGGGAGAGGCCACAGCAGTGAGAGGCCCGCGTACCGCAAAAAAAAAAAAAAAAAAGTTTATGAAACCCTGGTCTGGAGGTTCCAAAAGAGAGATCATCCTGTTTAAGTAACCAGATCCTCTATAGCCCAAGGAGGACACTGGATGTCTGGCTGCTTGGGTGCCGTGCTAAGAATTTGACATCTATAGCCACCATGGAAGGTGGCTCAACAGAGTCTGGAGTTTTAGCGAGTTCTAAAACAGGCTAAAAACAGCTATCTTTACTGGCTACCTAGAGTGTTCTGATGAAATGGGTTAGATAAGCTGTTGACAAATTTTTCTTTCATCAATGTGCTGAATGATCACAGTAATATACTCACTAGGGAGGTGCAGTTGATCTAAATTCACTATGACAATGGGGACCTTCCAGAAAACAAATGCTTAGACAGCAGATACAAGATCAACGAGTGACATATGCTGTTTTTATTATTGGATTATTGCTATTAATAAGGCCCTTCAAATTCATGACACGACTTACATCTTTTTTTTCCCCCTCCAGCCTTATTGTGAAATCATTGGCACTTAAAGCAGTGAATTCTTAAAGCAATTATAAGTAGTCAGATTTATGGATATGGAAACTAAGGCTCCGCATGGATAAACAATTTGCCCAAGGTCAATGAACTGAAAATCAGAGCTTAGATCTGAGTCTAGCTCTATCTGAATTCAAGTCTGATGCTCTATTACACCATAAGGCCTATCACATATTGGTACTTCAAAAATTTAAAGACACTACCATAATTTACTCACTAGCAACTACACCAGATTCAAGGAGTTTTTTTTTTGTTTTGACAGCCAAGGTTCAGCTACATTAAAATACAACTAATACATATTTTACGCCAGACATGATGCTAAGTGTTTTTCACATTTGGTCTCTACCTCTTCAGTCCCCTCATCTGTAAATGGGTTTGGCAATAGCAGTTTCAGAGCACTAAAGTTGAGTTAAATGAGTCCTGGGCACACAGGAGATTCTTAATAAGTAGGGCCTACAATTAAAAATGCTAAGCTTTGGGCTTCCCTGGTGGCACAGTGGTTGAGAGTCCGCCTGCCGATGCAGGGGCCACGGGTTCGTGCCCCGG
>NW_006787756.1:592678-595500 GCF_000442215.2 Lipotes vexillifer
AAAAAAAAAAAAAAAAAAAAAATGCTAAGCTTTATGCTGTCCTAAGTGTTCACACATTTAGGTTTTTGTATAAAATGAGGAGTGAGGCTCAAGACTTTGAAGACCTATTCGAGCCCAATCTGTATGAGACACAGGTGTTAAAGCAACAAAAAAAAGCAAGTATTAAAACAATCAAGATACTGGGTATCTTGGGAAGTCCTCCCACAAAAAGGGAATAATGCTTGGGACATCAGCACAATACTTATTTTAAATACAAATCTGGGGTCTGTGCTTTGATATTAACAACTAGATTATTACATTGTCTTTTTTTTTTTTTTTGCGGTACGCGGGCCTCTCACTGTTGTGGCCTCTCCCGTTGCGGAGCACAGGCTCCGGACGCGCAGGCTCCGCGGCCATGGTTCACGGGCCCAGCCGCTCTGCGGCATGTGGGAATCTCCCGGACCGGGGCACGAACCCGTGTCCCTTGCATCGGCAGGCGGACTCTCAACCACTGCGCCACCAGGGAAGCCCTACATTGTCTATTTTAAAGAGAACATTCAACAAAAAATATCAAGACTAGTTTTCTTCAGTAAAATTGGGGAATTTGGATTTAGTTTGAAAGCAACTTAAAAAGAAGCAGTAAACAAAAAAAGCTAGGATATTATTAACAACAACCTAATTTACAGTAACACCCATGGACTTCATTTTCCTGCTAATATGCTCTTTCTTTTCTCTTCCCTAAAATCTGAACTGTAGCTAGCACCCTCTTTTTGTTCCCATCACCTTTGTTACAAAACAACACTTCCTTATAACACCCAGCAGGACTGCTTCCCACAGCTAGGATTACATGGAAGGTGGGACATTCTCAAACTTTTTGGGCGTACATATTGCTGTAACATGCCCTAATTTTGCATTATATCAACCAGATCCTGTATCCCCTTTACTGAATAGCCTACTCATCCAGGAGCCTAAGCTACTGTGACTAAGCTTCTTCTCAAGTATCTGGTTCCCATAGAGACCGGACAGCGATCACATTGTCGGGTATTCAATGCTTTATATGCCTGAAGAGTAAGGCACAGCCACATGCTCCCTTGACAAAGCCCAGTAACATCCCTGAACCTGTGCTCCAACAAAGGCGGCCCATCCCTGAACTGCTTTAAGGTTTCTCTCCTGTGCCCCGAGCAAACAAGAGGGATGCAAGTTCTTATCATTCTTTTAAATTTTATTTATTTTTTTATACAGCAGGTTCTTATTAGTTACCCATTTTATACATATTAGTGTATATATGTCAATCCCAATCTCCCAATTCATCACACCCCCCCCCGCCTCCCCACCACTTTCGCCCCTTGGTGTCCATACGTTTGTTCTGTACATCTGTGTCTCAATTTCTGCCCTGCAAACCGGTTCATCTGTACCATTTTTCTAGGGGGATGCAAGTTCTGATCAGCTTGGTTATTATTATTGTTTGGAAGAATCCTTGTTGAGCCACAGTTTTATAAGACATGATTATCAGATCTGAGAGCAGTTCTGCCAGACTCTAAAGTTCTCTAATAAAGAGAACATGGAGCAAGCTTTCTTGCATGCCTCAGGCTACAATTCAACATCCTCAGCAATAGCATCTTCAAAAGTCAGGAAGGGGCATGTCCCAGCAATGAGACCACCGGCTGACCAAGAGTGCCCAGCACAAAGAAGGTGTTTAGGAAGAAAGCAAGCTAATAGTGTCTGAGGACCTTCTGATCCTGAGCTGTGCACTGTTGACTAAATCTGGCATCTCCTGCCCTGACCACTCCCCCATGCCCCAGGCTCACCTTCCAAGTATCTCCTTGCCTAGTCCAAGTGGATGTCTAATGGGCATTTCAAACCAGTATAACACTAAACTCTCCATTTTCCCTCCAAATTAGTTCTTCCGCATCTCAACAGATCTATGACTATTCTCCCAGTTGCTCAGGACAAAACCCTGAGCCTATTACTTATTGCCCACCAGCACAGTCCAATTAAATCCTAATTCTCTATCTGCAATTGTAATAGGGAAGAACCTTTTGTATTCTACTACAAGTTAATCACTAAAGGGATGTCACCTATAAGCTTAAATTATACATAATGGCCCATCTCTGGGAACCCTGCCTCCCAGGTAATGAGCATTAAGCTAAAATACCTTTCTTTAGCTCACAGGGAACATTCTGAGCAGGCCCACCTGTGAATGACTGCAAGGAGGAAGAAATTAACACCTCCCTTCCAGAGGCTGATGGGAACCAGCAAATGTTTGACTTTACTCCCTTCCCCTTTCAGTATAAAAGAAGACAGAATTCTAACCCAGGCAAGCTGTTTCTTTGGGACACGAGTCCACCATCTTCTCCGTTTGCTGGCTTTCTGAATAAAGTCGTTATTCCTTGCCCCAACAACTTGTCTCTCGATTACTGGCCTGTCGTGCAGTCAGGAGTACGAGCTTAGACTCAGTAACACAATAGAATCCATCATCCAATCAGCTTCTCCATCTGTACTGCTAATGCATCAGATCACCACTGAAACCTCCTCTCTGTTCCCCCCCACCCCTCTCCCCGTACCGTTAATCTTCCACACAACCAAAGTAGTCTAAAAATCTAAATCAGACCTTGTCATGTCCCCGTTCGAAGTCTTCCGAGGATTTCCTACGGCACGTGCAATGAGATTAACCCTGCTGACCATGGCTGGGAGGCACTTTGTACCTGCCCTCATCCCAGCCCACACCTCTCTTGACTCTGCGTCTCCAACACTAAGCTAGGCAACACCAGCCTCTTTGTCTCTCAAACATCAAACCCTTTCCTGCCTCTGTGCTTGCTGTTTCCTCTGCTTAGAACACTCTT
>NW_006787756.1:595510-619341 GCF_000442215.2 Lipotes vexillifer
CCTTCAGGTCACTTTGACCTCAGGCTCAAAGGGTCATGCTTAGGAAGATTTTCCCCAACCAGGCTTTCTGAAGTTGCTCTCTTCCCAACCCCCATCAACTTATAAACAAAGGGTAAGCTTACATTTAAACACCTCAAATCATCCATATTTGAAAGAATATATACACTTGGCTTTGGGAAATTACAGAAGGTAAAACTTTTTATCACATGCCCTAGTATGAGAAAACTAAACATACAAACAGACAAAATACTATCGGTTGAAGTCTCAAAATACTAATGGTTGACACTTGTAAAAATAAAACTCATGATATTTGTAATGTTTGGTTTAGATCTTGTCAAGAATCCGAATGAAAAATTCTAAGCTGCCAGTGGCTTCTAGGTTAGGTGTGAATTCCATGTGTAAACCAATAATTTATGGCCAGAGATTGACATGAGGTCTTGCGGTCATGGGATGTTCACCACCTCTCTCTAAACTGACCCCTTTCAATGGCTAACAGCACACCGATCAAGACAACTCTCTTTACACCAATTTGGCCTCTAGTGACAAAGCTTTTAAAGACTTGAGACTTTCTGGGTGGTTTTCAAATGTTGTTTTCCTGAGTGCATGCCCTTTTCAACACTTTTCCGTGAGCTCCAGGAGCCAGCTCTCTTCCTTAGGAGTTAGTTGTGGGGAGATTAAAATTGTTCTGTTAAGATGATCTTCAAGACTCTTCATATTCATTACACTTTGATATTTCAGGCTTTTAAAGTAGTAGTTTTTGTAGAAATAGGGATACTAATAGCATTGATAGAAGAAATAATATAAAAAATCACAACTAATATTTATTGAATCCTTATTATGTGCTAGCCACAAATAGACTTATTTTGAATGACTGATTCCATGACCTTATTTTTTTATAATCTGTGTTTTTGTTAACTGTCTTCTCATAGAAAATTTGTTTAACAATAAGACGGGACATATTGTGTTTTACATATATCTTATTTCTGACATTCAAATGGTGGAATATTCTTGCTCTTACAAATGTGCATCTTTCCAACCCTTTTTTGGATTA
Organism: Lipotes vexillifer; assembly: GCF_000442215.2. Lineage (NCBI taxonomy): Eukaryota > Metazoa > Chordata > Mammalia > Artiodactyla > Lipotidae > Lipotes > Lipotes vexillifer. Next base: position 596,562 of record NW_006787756.1, read on the forward strand.
GGTGTAGCTTTAGGGTTAAAAGAAGGAAGCTTGCATTGTGAAGCTCATTGATCATTTCTCTACTTTCACCTTCAGACACCTACATATCAGGCACTCAATATGTATTTATTGAAATAACTATTTATTGAAAAAATGAATAGCTGCATAAAATCTGTAAAGACAGCATGACCATTTTACATGTATCAATTTTAACATTTAACTGTGATACAAATCTGGAGTCATCAAGACACAAGAATTCACTTCCTAAGGCTTCAAAAAGATTTAATCTTTAAATCTTTCTTTAAAGATGAAAAAGATGAAAAATATGATATCCACAGGATATTTCAGAAATTACTTAAACGCACTTTAAATAACATGATTTTTGCATGGGAAAGGTTTATGGAACCACCAAGCAATCAGAAAGGATCTCCAAGGTTTTGAGAAACCCAAACACTGAAATTGAACACATAGAAGGTGATCTGTAACATTATTCTGTACCTATACCACCAAGGTAAATATTGTAACGACTCAGAATTGGATGTATTGGTCCTTTGTCATTCAGAGGCCCAATTTTACAAACCATTCACGTAAATTTAGCTCCATAGCAAAGGGACTAATAAAGACATTCATAACAGGTGCTTTGAAAATAAAATACGAACACTGGTAATCACAGAAGACAATATCAAGCACAATATTTGCTCCATTGAATATGTTGGGAATAAAGAGAATAAAAGGATGTGACAAAAAAATACAACGCGAAAGACCTTTCTATATCATTCATATATTTTACTATTTCATCCTAGAATAGCATCCAATCACCCGTATTCATTGGGGTCTGAAATAAGAATGAATGTAATTACATGAAGTTTATCTCATTTTTAAGAGCCTAAAAAGAACTCCTTCTGTTCATTTATATGTCCTTGTCTTACATATATATTTGACTATTTCAATAAATCAAGTTATCTTCCTTTTTATATTTTAAATGTATTATTTAAAGTTTAGCCACATTCCCATTTGGATAAAAAAAATTCAATTCTAGGAATACTTACTCTAAAGAAATTAAAAACTGTTGCCTCGTGGTACTCACCCTCCCATATCTGTTGGCGTAGGACCCAGTGAGCAAGGAGTGGAAAACGATGATTGTCTCGTCCAAGTCCCAGATGAACACCCTCTACAAAGGAAGAACCAATCACTGTGTCTTTCTCTTGGTTGAGAAACCTGCTATTCAGCTAACTTCAACATGAAAAGGTAGTCTTTAGATGGGAGACAAATGAAAAATATGAATTTACTATTTTTTTTAAACACAGCTGTTCCAAAGGGTATCTCCCAGCTTTCCTCAGATATAACCTCAAATGAGGTGCAAGAGGATAAATACGTTAACAACACTGACATGAATATAGGAAAAAAGACTATAGGTCCTTCCTACTTCTGTAGTTGTTTCTTAGTCTTAGTTCTAAAGAAATGAAACATAAGCTAAAATGAGTTTGTTTATAACTTCTAAGACAGAGAGGGGCGATCAATGAAAAATCACTCAATTGATCTTTTCCTTATCTCTGCTCTCTGTTCATTAAGAAGTGTTAAAATAACTAATCTTGTGTTTTATTCTTATCAAGCCAAGTATTTAAAAATTGCACATAAAAACTGAAACTACATTATCTATTCTCCTTAGGTTGTCTGCTGCTATGTTAGCAAATGGATGATATATTGTTCCTGCCCAATTTTCTTCAGATTTCAGAGTTAACAACTTAAGCAGACGCAACACACATGCTCCTGACACACTCTTGGGGTATTTGGAATCGAATTATTGAAGGAGTTCATTTCAAAAAGGTCTCTGAGATACCACAAAAGGCCTCCCAAGCCTGCTTTTCTTCTTCTTACCAATCCCACTTACACCAGTACATATTCATACACACAAGTTCTGCTGGAAATTTTCCATCTTTTCAGCCAAAAGAATCATGTTTTCTACCGCCAGTTTCACTTGGGCAATAAAAAGAAACTTAATTCCAGTGGATTCAAGGCTATGAAATCTATCACCCTTTAAAGTTTTATTTAATCCCTCCTGCTTTGAACTCCACCAAAATATGTCTTATAAGGTGATAACCACTTCTATTTAGAATATCCTGGGTTTTCCTTTCTCAATATACATAGCGTGTCTTTAATTCCCGAGTGGATTTTATTAAGCATTTTTCGTACAATACTTAATTTAAATGGCAACGACACAGCAGTACAAGAGAACTTTGTCAAAGCAGGATTATATAATTTATGATGTTTCACTCAAGAGAAAGAAAAATGCTTCACTACACAGTTAAAGTGGAAGAGAAAACAGGAATAAATAACTGCTCTATCTTCAATATGGAAAAAAAACCTGGCTTACTTATAGTTAATATGGAACAGAACGCAGTAACAAAGGCATCTGGACACCTTGCTCACGGCAGCTATACAGAATCACCAGTTAGCTACTAAAACACCTTGCTATTTGCCCGGGCCTTGCCAATGACATACCTCAAGGTCAGAATCTGGCGGAGGAGAAGGATTATTGTTTCTTCGGCCCCGTCCACGTGACTTCCCATCCGAACCTCGACGCAATCGGTCAGAATCCGAATCTTTAATGGGTGTTGACGGGCTGTGGATTGTACTGTACTCTGTGGAAATACAGCAAGGACTTTCATCTCTTGTTCTATCACCACGGTGCCAAGATTATCCTTGTTTTAAATCCATAGGGAAGTTGGAAAAGTAAAGCACATTTCATTCTGCTCAAATTCTACATAATCTTTTACGGACATCAGTAAATAATTTAAGAGACAGCTGATGCTAGACTTGCTGGGAAAGAATGTGTGATTAGAAATAATTAAAACTTAATGGAAGGCGGGAGACAACAGGTTGTACCAAGTGGGGGAGATTTTCTTTGTGGTTCTCTGTGGTGAGACAACGTGCCCCCATCTCCAGGTCCACTTGCTTCTCTCTCATCCCACAAATAGCTCCTGGCCATACTGAGAGGTCCACACAATTGCCTTACCAGCCACGCTCCTGCCTACAGAAAGGCTTCTGGTTCATGGAACGAAATGAAAAGAAAAATCCCTGGGCCAGGGAAAATGGAATCAGATGGATTTTTCTTTGAAAATTAAAAATTCTCCATTTTCCCCCTCATTTTATGTGAGAACAAGGGGAGCGGCAAGATGAGGAGAGCTCGTGTACGAGCAATGCCATACTCTGTACGGCATTCATCACAGGCTCTTCCTGTGTCTTCATCTCTTTGAAGCAAATATCCCAAACCAGGCAGCACATTAAAAGTACTCATCTGGGAAACTCAGAAAAACCACAGAAATAATCGTAGAGAAACCACAAAATTAAAAACAACCCCCAACCAGCTCAGAGGAAGAGCTGGGCAGTGGTTGTGGAGTCGGGAAGAGACTCTTATCCTGTTTCCAGAATAAACAAAAAACCCTCTCCTCGTAGCCCTAGGTACGTTCTTTTCATAGTCCAACCAGTTCACCCATCAGACAGTCTCTACCTGCCCAAACTCCAGATGTGCCGGTGTGCTGGCTCTCCCCCAACCTCTTTGCCAGATCACTCCACTAGACATGGGTTGGAATCTCTCAGTCTAATAAGAGGAATGATTATTCTCACGAAGACGCTGATGTGACATTTCACCAAACAGAGAACTGCGGAGAACAGCTAAAGACGTGGTAGCCTTTATTAATGTACTATCAGCCTTGACTCTACCAACAAGGCCTTCCATGTGTCAAACTGTGTGATCTCAGTATTACCTCCAGGTTGAAGTGCTTCTCCAAAGCCTTATGAGTCAGGGTAGATAGGAATGGGCTCTGATAGAGTAAATTCTGTTTTTAAATCACATGAAACAGCCCTATGTCTCTTGTTTAACCTGAAAACCTAATTGATTCCTATCACTTTTAGATGTAGCTTTTGCATGTCCTCTGGCATAGCAAACAAGATGGCAAACTTCCTCATATAAACTGGATATGTGATCCTTGAACCTAGAAACCACCATGATGACTTTCAAGGCTCTCGGTTAATTACGGCCAGAAAATTCAAAACAACTCCACTCAATGCTCAATTTATGTTAATCTGGATGATTAACATAAACTCTGAGCTAACTCATCTCATAGAACTGTTAGAATACAGCGCCGCCTGGTGAACGATAAGCATTCTCTAAATCTATATTAGATTCTTTACTTGCAGAGGTAGATGTTTGTGGCATCTTCTCAAGATGTTCCAAACCAAGCATCTCTCTTCCATGTTTTATAGAGAATCAGGAAGTTCAAATGAATTTATTTTTTATGGAGTTCATTAGGTTCAAAGTTGTGTTTTAAAGAAAAAGTCTTGACCTCTTTTTTCTTTAAATATTCTGTGATCTACATCTCCATATGGAATCTTTATAGTCACCACCCTACACAGGACACACACCAATCTCTTTTAACAGTTTCAAAACGAAACTGGACTTCAAGTACTTGTCTGGAAAGTCTATCTTGAATGGTGCTGAGCTCTCCAGCTTTGGAAGTTCATATCTGAGATGAAGCTAAAGACACCAAGCAATGTGTCTTATCGCATTATGCTTTACACCTCAACTTCCAGATAGTTTAGAGATAATTTTGTCCTCAAAGTAGTTTACCTTACCTAAGTTTGCTAAGCCTAGATTTCCTCCAGTTGATTGCCTATTCCTTTATTTCTTGGTGTTTACTTCTTTATCCCTTTTATAAACACTCAATTAAATCTTTAAAAATACATTTCTTCTCAATTTGTTTGGAAATAGAAAAGCTATAATGAAATCGATTACTTACTTCTGTAAACCTCCCCCCAAAGAAAACAAATTCAATGATCAAAGTCTACAAGAAGACTTTTAAATCATGCTACGTAAAGTTTTTCCTGGTGAAGAAAAGAAGCCCTAAAAGATGGACAATCTGACAACTTATTAGAAGGAATATGAAATTTGAATAATGCAAGCTAGTTTTTTTCAAAAACTCGTCTTTGTTTTACGAGGTAGAATTAAATGCTTCTACTCTCCTAACCAGCGTTCCCGTCTCTTAGTTCTCCTTCCTCCTACAAGTACAAAACAACAAATAATTTAATCTTCTAATCCACTAACATCTCATGCTTCATTAAAATCCTCTCTAAATTGTTCAGCTTTACCCCCACTGAGATAATGGATGTGAAAACACTCAGAAGAGCATTCATTTCATTTAACAAACACTGACTGAACGCTCACACTATTCCAGGCACCGTACTAGGAGCCTGAAGTATAATGATGTATACCAAACAGATATGGTTCCTGCCTTCTTGGAGTTTAACATTCAGAGGAAGGCACTGATTCATCAACAAAAGTGAGAGATTACAAAACAACTTGGAAAAGGTTATGAAATGGGAAAAGCAGAATGCTAGGTGACCACAGAGCAAGTGCATGTAGCTCAGATTTGCAGGGTCATAGAAGGTTCCTCATGATGGAAGACAAACATGCCAATAAAAAGGGTATACAGATGTGCTCCAAGTAGTCACATGAGCACGTGTGAAGGTGCAGAAAGAGAGAGCATGTTGCAGAACTGAAAAACCATCAATGTGACCTGACTCTATAAGAGATAGAGTACACAGATAAGGCTGGAGTGGCAGGCAAAGAATTCAACAAGGGGCTGATGTCATCAAATTTACATTTTTAGATGGAGGACTCTAGCTCCAGTGTAGCAAGGGTCCTGGAGACAAATGAAGACTGAGAAAGGGAGACAAGTCGGGAGGATAACTCAGTCATCCAGGTGATGCATGTGCTGGTGGCCCAGATGCAGGCAGTGGGGATAAGGAAGAGTTACAGGTTCAGAGAGTCATTTGGGGGCTTCCCTGGTGGCGCAGTGGTTGAGAGTCCGCCTGGCGATGCAGGGGATGCGGGTTCGTGCCGTGGTCCGGGAAGATCCCACACGCCGCGGAGCAGCTGGGCCCATGGGCCATGGCCGCTGAGCCTGCGCGTCCGGAGCCTGTGCTCCGCAATGGCAGCGGCCACAACAGTGAGAGGCCCGCGTACCGCAAAAAAAAAAAACTCATTTGGCAGCGAAATCCATAACTAATGGGATAAAGAAGGGGGAAGGTTGATGCCTATGCTAGTGGTTTGGCAACTAGGCAGACTGTAGTATGAGCATGGGGCTTAGGAAGGAGGGATGGAGGGAAAAACGTAGGTGAGAATTTGGGTCCAGCTTTGGACATATTGAAATTGAAGGTCAGCACATTTTTTTGGCAAAGAATCAGACAGTAAATATTTTAGGCTTTGTGGGCTATGTGGTCTCTGTTGCAGTGACTCAACTCCGCCATTACGGTGCCAAAGCAACCCCAGACAGGATGTTGGTGAAGGAGTATGGGAGTATTTCAATAAAACTTTATTTACAAAGCAGATTTGGCTTGTGGGAGGATATAATTGTATTCGTTGATGTAACTGTGTGACTATGAGATTCAAGTAAGTGACTCTGTTGTGACTGAGATTCAAGCAAGTGACTGTCACCTGACTTTTCTGGGTGGTGTCACTTCTTCAAACCTGTTAAATGGTAAATGGTAAAACTGTGTAGTAAAGATAGTAAGTGAAACATGTTGCTGAACTAACTGGAGAACAAGGTCCAAAATATGGAGCTAATTTTGGGGGAGCCGATAACAAGCAGATAAGGAATTTAATATATACTTTTAAAAAGGCCCTATCCCAGGTGCTAAGAGAGCTGAGCCATCATGCTGTCAAAACATCCCTATCTTGAAAATGCAAACAAAGCAAGAGGAGGATAGGATTTTGTTTTTCTCATGAACACATGCAAAACAGATTACAGATTCTCCTCGGGTTGATACGGGCACACCGACACCTTCATCCTGGGAGGGATTCTGTGTTCTAACATCTCCAACAGAACAGATCTCCATGCAGCCACCAAGCCTAACGAAACCACTGTACGATGGGCACTGTTCCAGATGTGTGACCTTGGGGACACTTGTTTACTGGGCTCTGTGCAGCTGACTGAATCTGGAGGACACAGTCACAAATGACAGTGACACTGCATGAGGAGCTAAGTTTGTTTATGAGAAAAGAAAAATTCAAAGGCCCTGCTTGCCATGGTCAAGCCATACTGTTCACTAACCAGTCAGTCCTCTGTATCCTCAAGGGTAGCACATCCACAGATCAAAAATATTTTTAAAAATTCCAGAAAGTTCCAAAAAAGCAAGACTTGAATATGCCACACGCTGCCAACTATTTACATAGCGTTTCCATCACATCAGGTATTATATGTAATCTAGAGAGGATTTAAAGTATAGAGAAGGATGAGCATAGGATATATGCAAACAAGTACACCATTTTATATAAGGGACTTGGGCATCCGTGGATTCTGGTATGGGCCGGAGGGCGCGTGTCCTCGAACCAATCCCCCAGGATACTGAGGGATGACTGTACAGGAGAATTAGGAAATTAGGTGAAAGGGCAATTGGAAAAGGAGCACATACGCCTTGCACACCGAACACTTAGATTTTGCTTGACTTGCAGCCACCTCTGACACCTGAATCTGACAGCTATTCCTTCCCAGACTCTCCCCAGTCACCCAACAGCACTCTGTAAGGCGGATTCTCCTCTCCTGTAAGTCAGCCTGGAATCAACCTCTCTAGTCAGAGATCCTCAGAGTTGAAAACTGATATTCCTGGAAGTTTTCCGACAATGGTTTCCGACCAGTTTGAATTTGTAGCACACTTGGTAAGCACTGATATTCCTTTTGAGATGATGATTGCTATGTATTCATTGCTTCCTCTTCATGAGGGGGAAAACCAGTCAATGTTCATTTTGACATGGTGTATTGAGACAGAGAGCTAGCGATCTTTTGTCAATGTGAGCATTATATATAATGTGTATTTGTGAACACTGCCTACAATGTACAGTAGACATTTATACATTTGGTAAAAAGACCTGATTAAATTTGATTAGGCTCTTGACATTTACTTTTTTAAGTTTTATTTATTTATTTATTTATTTATTTTGGCGGTACGCGGGCCTCTCACTGCTGTGGTCTCTCCCGCTGCGGAGCACAGGCTCCGGACGCGCAGGCTCAGCGGCCGTGGCTCACGGGCCCAGCCGCTCCGAGGCATGTGGGATCCTCCCGGACCGGGGCACGAACCCGCGTCCCCTGCATCGGCAGGCGGACTCTCAACCACTGCGCCACCAGGGAAGCCCCTTGACATTTATTTTTAAAGCTTGATAGTTTTTGACAGTAAAACAGAATAAATTAATGTTGTCACTTAAAAAAAAAAATACAGTTGACAAGGCTCGTGTTACTTTGGAACAATTAAAGATATAAAACTGGATAACAAGTACAATTAGGTAAACTACTTGTTCTTGATTTAATGTTCTAAACTAATGCTCCTGATCTTTCTTGATGTTGGCTTATTAGCAGATTGAAGTCATCCTGAATGAAAATGAAAATAAAGTAGTTTCAGACAATAAAAAACTCCCCGAAATTCCCATTACTCTCCAAACTCTAAAGAAATTCCAGTGGTGGCCTAAACTTCACGCTTGCACTGTCCGGTGACAGAGTCACTACCATAGAAGACAAATGCTCACAGCAGAGCACGGATGTATATACACACACTCATTCAGCTAACTTGCTTTTTTCTTCCCCCCAGTAAAAGGGGAACAATGTTGGAAAACGTCTTCAAAAAGACCTTTATATATTGTTTGTTGAAAGCAATCTTTGACACAAGTCAATTTTAAAGCAGCTAAAAATTGGTCATCTTATCCTTGCCCTGGATCAAATCTTCCATTCATACTGTCCTTCTCTGCTGGAGTTTGAGGAATGAATGGGGAGGATTTTCTTATGTCTTCTTTTTTACATTAGTTATTAATGCCACATCTATACTGATAATGGACTGTAAACTCCATTGCTGAGTTTCAGTTCTTCCCACCTTCCCCTCTCCACTGTTGTGATTTGGGGAATTCTGACTCAGGAGACACCCCTAGCAAATGTTTTTGGTGATAAAGGTTTCTAAACAGCTCTGATGCATCTTCCGCTCACTTTCTTAGAATGCTGCTATACCTTCACCTCTCTCCATCTGTGATGCCAGCAGCTTCTCTTTTGGATTTGATCTTTCTTTCTTAAACTTCTGAGAGAAAGGTAAACACGTAATGCTATCTTCTCAGGAAGTCCTGGCTCCGGCCAGTGCCCCTGGCCTACTGCCCACGGATGTGCTTGATCAGATTCGACTGGTAACTGTGTACCAGGCCAGCTCCATGGACTTGTGGCCTGAGCGGTCACAAGGGGCCCTGTGCTCAGATGGGCCCTGCACGTGGTTGAAGGCTCTGCTGTGTGGTTTTGAAAGTCTTGATCTACGAACAAAGCGCCTGCATTTTGTGCCCTAGGGCCCACAAACCATGTAGCCATCCTGCCTGTGGCTGCCACGAACAAACCCCTGAACCAGTGGAGCAAACGCCACTTTAGGATTATGTGCTGAGACCAAGCACCTACTTTGCGCCAGGCAACGTGCTAAGCACTGGGGACCCTACTTTGCACCAGGCAACGTGCTAAGCACTGGGGACCCAACTGAGCCGGATGGTGGTTCCTGCCTTCACAGAACCTCAGTGCTGCCTATAGCCATGACATACTGAGGCGTCGCAAGCGACAGCATGGGACAGCTTGACCCTCAGGACCAAGTCTCCTTCTAGCCTCAAGCAAGAAACCTGCCTACCTGCCCCCTCATTCACTGAAAAAACAGAAGCAGCCACTCTCCACAATTTCCATGCCTGGGTAAACCCCCTGCCAGCACTTTTCAGGAACTGTCTCCTCCCCTCTTGTTTAGGAGGGATGAATTTCTGCACTCCCAAGGCCAGCCCCTCATTTGGGCATGAGACCCCAGCACCCTGTCACCTACTTCAGTCAGTGTTCTTCCGGATCACTCACATATGTACACAGGCTGGATATATTTCCTGCCTAAAAATACCCCCACATTCTCCCTCTAGTTTCTGCCCCATTTCTCTATTACCCTATAGTGTACAGCAAAAGTAACTGAAAGAACTGTATTAGCTGCATCAATTTCACCCTGCTGGACCACTCTTCTGAAACAGTTCACCTGTCCTAACTCTCTTTACACACCAGGTCATCCTTCCAGGCACTTCTGTCGACTAGATGCATTTTTATATTTACTGTTGTCTGTGTGCTCTGGTAGAATGTAAACTCCCAGAGGGCAGAGATTTCATTTTGTTCACTGCTGAGTCCCCTGTGTCAAGAACAGAGCCTGGAACATTCTGGAAGCTCCAAAAACATTTGTTGCTGAATGAACTAACAACCCGGCACATGGACATCCCTGGTTCACAAAATGCACATGATCACCGATAATCCGCAGAGTAAAATTTAATTTTAAACACTCTCTTAAGGAATGTGTCATAAGTGAGTACTTATCAATGTGGCGTCACTCTCTTTCAGGGAGGATCTGACAGAAGGAGAACTCAGACACACTCGGTTCCTTATTCCATCCTCTAGGTTCAGCTGACTTCATCCAGTGCAGAGCCAGGGGTAGACCTTACCCTTCACAGCAAAAGAAAAGTGAGGCCATATTTGGGTTGAAAAGTGGAGGGTAGATTGAACAGGGCTTCCTCTAGGCTTTGAGATGACTTCTCTCATTCTACCTGCCTTCTCTGCCTCATACACTTAACCGGACCTGCCTTGAGTTTTCTCAGAGAGAGCGTCACTTCTCTATGCCACAAGCCTTGCTTTGCAGTGATGAGAACAGCGTCAGGTGGTCCAGCCTCTGATGGGCTCCTGGATGGGGAGCTTTGGCCGCCACCTTCCCCCAGGGGTTTGGGGCTGGGGGAGGGGAGCTTCCCAGGACCCAGGCTTGGCCACATCAGTTATGGAACCTGCACCGACTCTGCACATATGACCTTCTCCTCTTTCAATATTTGGGAAATAATCCACCTATGGCGGGGGTGGATCCTGCAGGTTTGGGTCCATCTCCACTTTTCTCTAACTTACAGGACAGAACATGGAAAACTAAGCAGTTCAAATGTCATCACAGTGGACAGTGTAACCTCCAAATCCAGACAGTATGATCTGAATGGGTGTGGTAAGTTGTCATTTAAATAATTCTCTGCACACTATCTGCAAGCATAGTTTTTTTTTTTTTTTTTTTTTTGCGGTACGCGGGCCTCTCACTGCTGCGGCCCCTCCCGTTGCGGAGCACAGGCTCCGGACGCGCAGGCTCAGCGGCCGTGGCTCACGGGCCCGGCCGCTCCGCGGCATGTGGGATCTTCCCGGACCGGGGCACGAACCCGTGTCCCCTGCACCGGCAGGCGGACTCTCAACCACTGTGCCACCAGGGAAGCCCCTGCACACTATCTGGACTTCAGCTTCTTCAACAGTAAAATGAGGATGACACCATTACGAAGAGTAGGTAAGATAATTTTATGCTGCAGCATTTTGTACAACGTGTTAGTGCCGTCGTGTGAAGTGAATTGTTCAAAGTCACCTCCCTGGATTCAGGTGTCTTATTGGTAAAGACGGTCATAAAGTGATCTTCCAGCTTAGAAATGCTGTTCATCCTTCAGTGAAATGTATAAGTATAGGTTAAGTTTGTTCTGATGGAAATGAGCTCATCATTGAGCTCAGTGAAAAGGGTCTATATTTCCAGCCTTGGATGAATATCCCTTCCCTATCCTCTGTCCCTCACTTATTCCCATCTTCTGATGCTGAGGATAAATTTTACCTCCTTTATTAGTTTTTTCCCCCAAACACTTTACATAAGAAATCTCTGGTTCCTGCATTCTTCTGGAGCGCTTTGCCGCTTCTCCTAGCACTACATTGTTTCAACTCGACCTTTCTTAGGTTTGACTGTCCACACAGGATGCTCCTTAAGGACAGAGAATAACCTTCTTGCTCTCTGTATCCCCACTGCACCTAAGAGTACTTTGTAATTAAGAGATGCACAATGATTACCTAAGGGCATGTTGGAGAACATCATCAAATCCTCATTTACAGGTGGCAGTAGAAGAAACCATGCTTTTTGCCCTTCCTTCAATTATGAACAGTGTAACAAACTTTAACGGCAAGATTAACGAATAAATCTCAAGAGAAACATGCTTCCTTTATAACCTTTCTCAACATCACAGGTGAGTCAAGGGAGGTAATTAGGTGAACAAATGTACTGAAACGGACACATTAGAGAAAACACTCAATGAGAAGCTGGAAAGAAAAGAGATCCCTCAGAAAGAAAATTCTTAGAACGCTCAGAACATTTAAAATGTCATCGGGGATGGAAAAGAAAAGAAACTACAGAAACATATTACAATTGGCAACATACTTCTTTATATAAATTAGCTGAACTGAAATGAATACAAGCCTATGAATTAGATGGGGAGGTATGAGACTCTGGGCAGAGAGAAGCAGAGATGGAGACACGTGTGCTCTTGGGAGGCTATTATTATGAGAATCCTAAAGAGGTTTTTGTGCGTACATTAACCTAGATGGCAGCATTTAAAAGATGGTTGTAATGTAGTCTGCAAAACAGGTGTTTCCTGAGCATCAGTAGTTGTGGTGAATCTTTTCTCTGCCCCTTATTCTTATTGAAACAAACATTTAAATTCTTTATTTTATTTTCTGAGTAATTTATATCCTACCTTTCTCCAAAAAGGGTTTAAGATACACACCAAATCTATACACAATAACTCTACGGCAGTCTTTTAAAACAATGAACGAGTGCATGAGACAAAACACTGGAGTGGGGAAGGTAAATAAAATAAAGCTGGGAGGAGACGGGTCAGCACAGGTCTGCCTGCCCTAAGTCTGCAGTCAACACAGGCAGAGGCACAAATAGTTCAAAGACTCATGGGGCATATAAGGTGAGACAAACCAATTTCTCTACAGAAACGAGAAGGAAACACCTCATGGGACTGCTCATTGCGAGGGTGTGTATGATGCCAGGAACACACCCTCCTGGTAAATAAAACAGCACGTTTCACAAGACTCTGACTCCTAAGGCTGATTACACTGGACTCCATACGGCTGACTCGGCGGTTCAGAGCACAGAACATGGACGGCAGGCATCTTGCTTATCTTAAGGGTAAAACTGAGAAGAACGAGGCCATTATTTACCCTTCTGGCAGCTAACAGAAGCAGGTTTCCACTTGGGGTTTAGACGGCAATAAGGGAGGAGGTTATACTGATGAGTTACTTGGTGGAGAGGGTGAGAATGGAAATGATATTCCCCTATGAAAACTAAGAGACATGTCCAGGGACGATTCCCAGATGGAAGACTGCAGCCCTGAGGGAAGGCCAGTGACGTTCCTCAAAAAGCTGTTCAGGACCCACAGAGACCTACAAAGTAATGGGCCAACAAGCCTCCAAAGCGACGTGCCAATTTTATTTTTTTATTTTTTATTTTTTTTTGCGATACGCGGGCCTCTCACTGCTGTGGCCTCTCCCGTCGCGGAGCACGGGCTCCGGACGCGCAGGCCCAGCGGCCATGGCTCACGGGCCCAGCCGCTCCGCGGCACGCGGGATCCCCCCAGACCGGGGCACGAACCCGCGTCCCCCGCATCGGCAGGCGGACTCCCAACCACTGCGCCACCAGGGAAGCCCCGACGTGCCAATTTTAAACTGCTTTTTTTTGTTGTTGCCATCTATCTTGGCAACAAACAAACAAACAAACAACCTCATCAAAGCCTTGGACAAATTACATTACCTCACATAAGACTCTCAGTGAATATTACCTCATCAAAGGATAAGAGAAGACTTAAAGAAACTTTGATAACTTCAAGCGATCAGTCATAGAATCCTCCCATAAAAACTTGTGTAAAATAAGCCAAGGCAAGTATACTTGTTGACTAGTCTCATAGAAGTTACCAGAAGTCAGAGACCAGTAGGTATTCATTAATTTTAGAGAACTGCTTTGATTTCTCTGTCTTCCATGACTATTGCGCTTCCCTTGCACGAATTACTAACGCAGGTAAATTAGGTCCTCAGACAAGGTCTAGTGACTAAATTAAGAGAACTTTATCATCCCTGGAGTCAGGCCATCATCCACTCTCCAGTACTCTATGGAACGACCTCGTGGAAACACCTATCATCCTCTCACATTGCCTTTCTTGTCACCTCTATGTCCCTGGCACCAGGCGCAGCGCCTGGCACACAGCAAGCACTTGTACATGTCTGTTGAACGCATAGCTGAAGAAACGAATATCTGAAAGCCTAGTATCTGTCAGTCACTTTGCTGGCCACCACATAATTTCATTCCCTCATTCATCTTATACACAAGAGTGGTATCATCCTCATTTCATAGAAAACTGATACACTAAAGAGCTAAGTGATGTGCCCAGAGTAAATGACAGAACCAGGATTCCACGCCGGGTTAGCCCAACTCCGAATCCCTAGGTACCACTCCAGTTTCTCTCAATTATATTTCAAGGAAGTGTGTGGTGCCCAAGAGAAGTTCACAGATATGCCCTGTGGGGGTGGGTGGAGAGTGGTACCCAGGCAGGTGTGATTAGGACACTGTGCATTATATTCAATTCTCAGTGAATATTACTGTTACCAAAGGATCACAAAAGACTTAATGTAAAGGAACCCTGATAACTTTAAACCTGACAACTTGTGTCCCTAACTGATTCCACCTTGGAACTCATTAAAGGGCATCCATCTCCATCTTCAGGAGATAGCAGTGCTGCCTGGGGCAGTGTGGGAAAATCCATACCACGCCATATCTCCCAAGGCTGCCACTCCAATTTGCCATAAAGACACGTTGCTGATGGCAGGCCACACGGCTTTGGAAAAATTTAACCTTTCTGGATTCCTTACTCATAATCAGTAGAGTGAAAGTTTTAGGCAAAAGAATCTATAAGGTCACTTCTAACTTTAAAATTGTTCATCTGCTCCAGGGTAAAGTTACTCAAGTGGATTTGTAGATAGAAAAGAGTTGCCAATTTTCAAATCAGCTATGTTCTAAATATTTTTACATAAGCTGTCCGAAACTCAGAAGCTATTTTCTCACAGAAACAATGGTAGACATGATTTCCAAACCAATCCATGATTATCAAGTCAATCAATAATCCAGGTGAAAACTGCACACAATGTAAAACATTAGAAAACTGTACTCAAATATCGGCAGTTACATAAAAGTGAAAAATAGAAAAATTTGTCTTACATAATGGTTCTGAAGAAAATGCAATTTTAACTTTATAAAGTTTCTAAAGGGGGTCACGTAAATATTTTCAAAAGTGTTGGAAGATGATTGTACTGGGTTAAGATGCCTGCTTTCATTTTAAAATGAATGGCTTTCCTTGAGACAAGAATATCATTATCCCTATACTTAACACTCATCAACCGTGAGCTGTGAGTGGAGAAATAAAGAAAAAAAGAAAAAGTTCCCAAGGTAGAGAATGAGGTCCTTGCAGGGAAAGGAAAGGGTAAAGGGCTGTTGTGAATATCGTTTCCTAAGCAGGTCCACAGTAGGTAATTATTAAACAGGATAAATAGCGAGTAAGGACGGAACAGATGCAGGAAAGTGGAAGATAAAAAAGTGTACAACTGGTTGTAGGATCATTCAAGAGACCCACAAACTGATCTTATAATTCAGGAAATGCAGTAAACGATCACCTTAGATATATTACATACCATGTCCCTATAATTTCAGACAGACCTACGTTATTTTTATTAGCAAGTAGAGCTCATTCAAACATTGAACATATATTTAACTGAATGCCTCCTAATAGATGTCTTTGCTGAGTAATTATGCTCATATATGCTATGAATGATTAAAGAAAATGAACACCATATAGCTACTACCTTTTGTGACTCTTTGTTTACATTTTCATGTTTCCGCTTGTTTGAAATCTCAAACCCAGTGGTTTCAAGAAGCAGCATGCTTTCCTGATTAAGCACTCAAGTCTGAAGCCAAGCTTCCAGAGGTTAAATCCAGCACTGCAGCTGACCTCTCCTTAGCTTCCCTTGCCTGTAAAATGGGGATAATGATAACACTGCCTATCCTCTCGGACCTGGTAGAAACAGACTAAGTCATGCACGAACAGTGCTTAGAATGCTGCTCGGTACATAGTAAGTGCTCAGAATATATTCGCCATTGTTATATTTGTATATGAAATATAAAAAACAACAAAACTACATATTGAATTTTTCTCTGTATATTACTAAGAGAAAAATGTAGGGTACAGAATAGTATGTATAGTATTCTAATATCTTTAAGGAAAAAGACAACTAAAAGTATACAAACTTGAATATGCAAAAAAAAAGAAGTGCTCAGGGGCAGGTGCTACGTCTATGTTTATATAAGCAAAGTATATCTGTAGAAGGATACACAGGAAGCTCTGCTGAAAGAAACCAAGGAGCTGGGTGTAGATGAAAGGGGTTTTACTTTTCTCTGTAAACCCTCGTGGACCTTTATAATTCTGTCCCATGCTCTTTTGCTATTATTCAACAAATTTAAAAGACATTCATTAAACTTAATTTTTTTTTTGGCTATGAAGCTAGGAATAAAACTGATAGCCATTAATCATCAAAACTACCTTTATTGAAAAGTTAATCCCAAACTCATCCACTAAACCATCCAATCCCAATTAAATGAGGTGGAGGGACGGCAAACACAGGTAACTTTCTAGGTCCTTTTCCCCAGCAATCTCCAATTAAATAATTGAATCAGTAAATTCTGATGTCCTTCAACTTAAACAAGGGAACTTATTACATTGATTTGCGTTGGCCCCATAGGATGCTTAATACCAATACTTTACAAAAAGAATGACTCAATTAGCTACAAAAGAAGATGAAATAATAAATGTTTGGGAGGTTAGTAAACTAATTTAATTAGCTCTATAATATATGCTT
Organism: Lipotes vexillifer; assembly: GCF_000442215.2. Classification (NCBI taxonomy): domain Eukaryota; kingdom Metazoa; phylum Chordata; class Mammalia; order Artiodactyla; family Lipotidae; genus Lipotes; species Lipotes vexillifer. Next base: position 613,376 of record NW_006787756.1, read on the forward strand.
TCTGATTTTTATTATTTATATTCAAATCATCTGTTATGTAAAAATATCAGAAAGAATGACATACTGGAATCCAAGTGTACTAAAATTGACTCTATAAGGGATCCCGAGTTCATGCCAGCTAACTGAAAAAATTAGTGAAACCAGTAACGAGGCACAAAATGGGTAAATGCTAAAACAGTGAATTTTTCGCTTCTTAGAAACAAGTCCAAAATTCACAGGTATGGCAATTCATTTTTATTACATTCCTGGCAATATAAAAAAAGAGTGAATTTTATTTCCAAGAATTTTATAATCGCATTCAGGTTAACACTGTACATCCCCTGGGGGTAAAAAAAAAAAAAAAAAAAGAAAGAAAGAAAGAAAACAAATGCCATCAAGACAACCAAACACAAGAACGCCAAACAAACATCTGTTTTGTTTTCTCACATCTCAATAGCCTGGCTATTTCAGATACAAATATTTGTTTTGCTGACAAATGTTTTCAAAATGTTAGTTAAAATTGTTTTGCTGAAATAGTTGCTTTTCGAGCTGAACAAATTGCAAACTCTTCCAAAGTCCACAAGGCATCTGTGGAGCAAATATGGCCTAAAGATTTGCAAAACCTCTCACTTGGCAAAATATAGGCATCAAAATGGAAGCTTATTGCAAACCTCAGGATCATATCTATAGCGAACAGACATAAACATGTTAGGTAGTATAGATGTGGCCCAAATTTCCTACATTCACAGGGAAGACTGCCGGCAGTTTAGTTTTTCATCCTGTCACACTGAATTCCTGTGAGAGCTCAGACCGCTCCTGCCACTTTGCACAAGAATGTTCCCCTGTTTTTCATGCGCTTTGCTCTACTTTCCTGGGCCTTGGCAAGGATCAAAGAAGCAAAGGGAACAAATGGTTTCCCATGCATATTGAATTCCCTCTTATACTGATTTTTCCTCTGTCACTTGAAATTCAATATTGGCAAGATTCCTGTACATCACCTTAACCAGTAAATTGTCTGCACGCAGTCAGAGCATGAAAAGGTAGATTTCAACATCAAGTTTTTTGTAAGAAATTCAAATGAACAAATCCTTTGAAAAAGGAACTTTTCTATAGCATCCGTGCTAAAATTCGTTCCTAATAAATACATAATTAGCTTTTATTTCACGTTAACCTAAAATGATGATTTATCATTTACTTTTATCCCTCTCTCTCTGATTGCTTTGTACTATTTTTAAAATACAATGTTACAGGTAAATAGCCCTTTCATAAGAATTTGGCCTCAAAATTCCTGATTAACTTAATAACACCTAACATTTACTGAGCATTCAAGAGCTATGTGCCTCATTTTCCTCATCTGTAAAATGGAGACATATAGTACCTAATTCATGGGTATATTTATAAGGTTGAAGGTAATATAATGTAAAGCTCTAAACATAGTAACTGTGTTTTTATTATGTATTAATATTATGATCACTGTCATAATTATTATGAGATGTTCTAAGAGATTGTGGGCAAGAAAAATGTTTTCAAGCCAAATTATTTAAATATAGCACAGTAACTGGATTACAAATGAGTGTTCATATTTTGACATATGATAAAGAAAAACATTTTTTAAAGAATGGCTTAAGTGTTCTTTTGATAAAAATCAGTTTAAAAATTCCTTCATGAATAACTCTGGAGTGGTTAAATTATTTTTTACCACTTTTTAAAAAATACGTATTCAATTATGTTGGTAACAACATGCCTTAAGATTTTAGGGTTCAGTACAAGGAAATAATATACTCTTTACACTTCAGTGGCTAGGAGGGATGAGGGTTTAGATATTAGCACAAAAGGGAAACATCCTAAAATGTCTTTTTCTTTTTTGATTTCTTACCTCTATGTTTTTAAACATAGAAGAAAATCAGTAACTTTGCAAAGAAAAATATTTTAAAAAGAAATTTAAAATTTAAAGGAAATTTTTCTTTTAAAAGTTTAAAAGAAATTTTAAATGAAATCCATCATTTAAAAATTAAAGTAATATTGGATTTAATTTTAATATTACTTAGATTTGGATAAGGAAAAAAAAAAAGAGTTGACTGTGACCAAAATTATCTTATATAGATAGTAGAATTTGAATGGACCACGTAATACCCTTCTCTCAGAAACTAAACACATTTTCTAAGAACTGAAAGCCATTTAATTAGGAAGATGTGAATAACTATGACTGTTAACAAATGATTCTTACTGTATACCATCAAATTTCTAAGATTTTTCTCTGATAGGATGTTTATAAATATACACCTCTTTGAAAGGGAGGGCTTCAATGATAATGAAAATTAAAATATTTTGAACTAAATGAAAATGAAAAAAAAAAAAAAACCCTATCAAATATTGTGGTATGCAACAAAAGCAGTGCTTAGAGGGAACTTCATAGCATTGAATGTGTATATTAGAAAAGAAGAAAGACTTAAAATCAATCATCTAAACTTCAAACCTTAGAAAACTAGAAAAAGAGGGGCAAATTAAATCAAAAGTAGACAAAAGAAGGGACTTCCCTGATGGCACAGTGGTTAAGAATCCACCTGCCAATGCAGGGGACATGGGTTCGAGCCCTGGTCCAGGAAGATCCCACATGCCGTGGAGCAACTAAGCCCATGCGCCACAACTACTGAGCCTGCACTCTGGAGCCCATGAGCCACAACTACTGAGCCCGCATGCCACAACTACTGAAGCCCGCACACCTAGAGCCCGTGCCCCTCAACAAAGACAAGCCACCCCAATGAGAAGCCTGTACACCACAATGAAGGGCAACCCCTGCTCGCCGCAACTAGAGAAAGCCCACGTGCAGCAACAAAGACCCAATGCAGCCAAAAATAAATAAATAAATTTATATATATATATATATTAAAAAGTAGGCAAAAGAAATACTAAATAACAGAGAAGCCAATGAAATTGAAAACAGGAAAACAACAGAGAAAAATCAATAAAACTAAAAACTGGCTCTTTGAAAAGGTCAATAAAATTAATAAAACTCTAGAGGGTTAACCAAGACAAAAAGAGAGAAGATTAAACTTACTAATATCAGAAATGAAAGAGGGGGGTCCATCATTAGCAAGCCCATGGACGTTAAAAGGATAATAAAAGAATATTATGAACAACTCTATGCCCACAAATTTTCTAGATCATAACATAAGAGAAAACCTATGGTTTGGCAATGAATCTTTAGCTACAAAACCAAACGCATGTTCCATGAAAGAAAAAAAATGTTAAGATGGAGTTCATTCAAATTAAAAACTTCTGCTCTGCAAAAGGTAATGTTAAGAGAATGAAAAGACAAGACACAGACACAAGACACAAAACAACATATGATAAAGGACTTGTATCCAAAATATACAAAGAACTTTTAAAATTCAACAATAAGAAAACAAACAACCTGATTAAGAAGTGGGCAAAACATCCAAACAGTTACCTCATCAAAGAAGATACACAGATGGCAAATAATTACATGAAAAGATACTCAACATCATATTTCATTAGGAAAATGCAAATTAAAACAATTAGATACCACAACACACCTATTAGAATGGCCAAAATTTGAAAACTGACACCACCAAACCCTGGTGATGATGTGGAGCAACAGGAACTCTCATTCTTGCTGGTAGAAGTGCAGAATGATACAGCCACTTTGGAAGACATTTTAGCAGTTCTTATCAAACTAAACATACTTTTACCATACAATCTAGCCATCAGACTCTTAGGAATTTGCCCAAATGAGTGAAAACATATATCCATACAAAAACCTATACAAATGTTTATAGTAGCTTTATTTATAATTGCCAGAATTGGAGGCAACCAAGACGTCCTTCAATGGGGAGTGGGGAGGCTGGCACTGCTAGCTGAAGAGTAGGCACTATTTTCTTGAACCCAATAAGTAAATTAAAACATTGGTGAATCATCAGATAAATCTCACTATGTTTCTCAAGTAGATGGATTCTTACATATCTCCAGATGATGTAAATTGTATTTTATTAAGACAGTCAATGCATGACTAATAAACTCATTTTTTTAAATGAATGCAAAGGCAGTGTTTTTAGTTTTTAAAATTTGAGAGTAAGCTTTCATATGCAAGTTATGTTATTTTTAATGTATTACACATGCCTAATGAAAAGAGGATAAAGTTTTCAATATTTAATTACAAACATACTAAAATAAGTTTTGAACTTAAGATTCATGAGGAGGTACATATTTATAAGTAATACTGCATAATATCATGGACTTGAAACATTACTATTGGTCATACCAATTTTAAAATGCACAATTAAAAATAAATGAGTCCCTACATGTTTGCCCTGAGAAAGCCTTACAAGGCTATCTTATTTGTTCGTTATGACATAACGATTCTATGAACAATAAAGAACAGATATAAAGTATGGAAGAACTCAGGTACTGTGGATTCATCTGTACTGCATAATTCCATGAAACTGAAAGGCAGAAACCTGGTCATACATAAGATCAGATAATGACTAGAATTTAACTTTCCAGTTTTAGAAAATACTGACTTTAAACCCAATAGACTATTAAAAGAAAAAAAACACCTGAAAGAACTTCAACAAAAATAGACATTCATTATTTTAACTATTTTTTATTTCAATCTTGAATCAAAAACATTAGGTTATATGTAATAAATCATTCCTTCTAATTCTTTAGTTTAATGATTTTTATGTAGTTTATCACCAACACTTACTTTTCATCAAGAAGGATAAGTCTATAATTTTACACATGACTAGTAAGAAAGGAAAGTTAATGCCAAACAACTCAGGCTGAATCCACAATCTTACCACAAAGTTTAAAAAAAAAAAGACTAAATTTTCCTTGAATTTTTAAAGTAATCCACATTTCTTTTTCAATGTGTAAACTCACTGAACTTTCCACTCCTAACTATGTAAGACAAGAAAGGCTGATCCCTACACATGTGTTTTAGTGGGAAGTGGTGAATATAAAAAAAAATCTGAAAAATATTATTTTCTCCCCATTTCAATTCATTCCTATTCTGTAGCCATAAAGATAATGAAATTGAAATAAGTACCTAAAACACTAAGCATTTATGCAAATAAAACCTAAGATAGATCATTCAACCTTAAAATAAAATTATATATACCTTTCAAAAATTATAATTTCGCATTGTTTCCCATCTGGCGTGGCTTCGTGCCCACTCATCCCCACTCTCTCACACAGCAACCCTTTTATAAATAAAATTCACTCAGAACAATGTCAAGTTTCAGAGATAAAGTTTTATGATATGTCCAAATGGCCTTTTTTTAAAGCTCTAATCAACCTTAATTTAAGAAACATGATTAAGTCTTCACCAGTTTGTTTTATTCTGTTCTCTTCACAACCAAAATGTCATGGATTAAGTAAAATTATTCTGCTGTCTCCTTTTCTCAATCTCTTATTCCACAGACCCTAAAGAGTTTTTCTATTTCTCATTCACATAGCTATCCTCATTTCAAAATTCCTTTTGATCCTTGAGAAGCTTGCACGAACCAGATGGTTCATGTAAAACACTGGGATACGATGGAGAGTCCTACCAAATCAAACTTCTAAGGTTTCTCAAACCTTAGAAAACTAGAAAAAGAGGGGCAAATTAAATCAAAAGTAGGCAAAAGAAGGGACTTCTCTGGTGGCACAGTGGTTAAGAATCCACCTGCCAATGCAGGGGACACGGGTTCGAGCCCTGGTCTGGGAAAAACATTCTAGTTTTCTAAGTGCGAGAGAAAACGTAAGAAACCTAGTTAGAGACCAATTCAGGAAATTAAGCATACAATATTAAGAGTTCCAGAAAGAATTAATGGAGGGGAAGAAATGTTTAAAACATAGCAGATAAACTTCCAGAGATGGAGAGACTTGCATTTGAAAGGGCCCCTCAAAAGGTTGTGCAGGAGTGCAAAAAATGCCCGCCCTCAGATACACTGTTAAAAAATTCCCAGCAAGTCAGGAGTGGGAAA
>NW_006787756.1:619402-627076 GCF_000442215.2 Lipotes vexillifer
AACCCTTTGATTTTTGAAAAACATTAACTGTTTCATGATGAGAAACATTAAATTCGAGGTGATGTCATTTATCTTCATATTCATATGTCAACACAGTTATAATTATAGGTAAGCATTATAGCTAAACATTTATACTTATGCATCTAAAAAGCTATATATATCTTGAAAATTGAGTATAGGTACGACTAAACAAAATCTCTATTTCATGTACTTTTGAAGTTATACACTTTGTACTAAAATTTTTAAGCTAGTACAAATAAAGCTAAGGTCACCATCACGCTGCTTGACTTAAGGCCTTGCCAAAACTTGTCAAAGGTGTGCGACCACTGTCGTGAATACATGACTGTGGAAAAATGCATTTCAACCACCAGAAACATAGCATGAAGGACTAATAAAAATGCACGTAATTACCTGCTGTGGGATCTGTCACTGCTTGGCTGGTGATGCCAGATGGCGGTTCCTGAAGCTGGTAAGTGGCATTTGTGGACGGCGTCGTTGGGCTGCTGTTGCTACTTGTCATGTAATGTGCTGGGTATGGCGAGCTGTTGTAATACTGTGCGTACTGACCCTGGCCAAAGCTGGGATACGATGGATAGTCCTACCAAATCAAACCACACAAGAGCAACCTGTCAGAATACGGCTACTGCTTAGCCTTTTCAGAATGTAACCGTGAATGTGTTTGCACTTCCGTCTTCTCTGACTTCACAAAGGGACACACGAGCACACGCTGACTGAAGTGAGCAGACTTGCAAACCAGTTTTACGTAAGATCAGATTCCCTCTTCATATTTCTATTCCATGATTTCTAGGTAAAATCCAACCAATCTGAGAACCAAACAACTCACCATATAGGACCGCTGAAGAGATTTTTGAAGGAGGAAAAAAAAAAAACTATTAGAAGGCTTAAGAAAGGTCTCGCTTATAGTGTAATATAAACGGATCTTTCTTTACCTAAGAAAATCATCTGTTGCATTTCTTTAAATTTCAGAAGTTAAACTGGCTTTGAAAATTACCTGCTGTGAACTGTTAAATCCAGAGGAATTCGTGAGTGAATTATTTCCTGTATATAATCCTGATGATGTTGTAAAACTGCTACCTAAAACAAAATGAAAAGAAATATGGTTGACTAAGCCATGCCAAGTAATGTGACTATAGGAAATTATTATTTAGATAAAGCAGGGTTGGAGTTCACTGCAAATGCGTTTGGTTTATCTTTGAAACCAGAATCCATTGCCATGGCTAAAATTTTGTTTTTCTTAAAATGGTTGACAATTTTAGTTTCACTATACTACGAATAATTAAAAAGTACAGAGGTTTACATTTCTGAGGACATGACGAACTCACATAAACTATGGACAAAATTACACATTTGTGCAAAAATGTTAGACACTGAGCTTTCCATTTCAATTTGTAAAACACACCAGGATTTTTCATATCTTTACATTAAATACGCTTATTGTAAAGTAACAGGATCAGATTGAATGATCGTTAAAGTTCCTGCTAGCTCAGTGCTACTTCCAAAAATGCAAAATGCTTTCCAACTTGTACTTGCCATCTGAGTGGCCACCAAAAAAGCTGGTTATTTCATTTCACAGAAGAATGAATGGAAGCACTTGAAGTATTTGATAAAAACAAAGATCAAATAGGAACATGACCAGTGTTTTCTGTATTACATGTGCTGTGTAGGCAACATCCTGTTTGTTGAATGTCTCTGTGTCAAAAGATACAGCAGGCGTTGAACAGGATTCAAGCCAAAGAGCAAATCTTGGTCCCCTCCTTCAGTGGATTTACTATCTTACCGTTTAACCACACAAAGTGACAACACACCATTTTCTTCTTGAAGTATAGTTGATTTACAATGTTGTGTTAATTTCTGCTGTACAGCAAAGTGATCCAATTATACATACATATACATTTTTTTAATATTCTTTTCCACTATGGTTTATCTCAGGAAATTTAGTATAGTTCCCTGTGCTATACAGTAGAACCTTGTTGTTTATCCATTCTATATGTAACAGTTGGCATCTGCTAACCACAAACTCCCACTCCATCCCTCCCCTACCCCCCAACCCCTTGGCAACCACAAGTCTGTTCTCTACGTCTTTGAATCTTTCTGTTTCCTAGAGACGTTCATTTCTGTCACGTTTTAGATTCCACATATAAGTGATATCATACAGTATTTGTTTTTCTCTTTCTGACTTACTTCACCTAGTATGATAATCTCTAGGTCCATCCATGTTGCTGCAAATGGCATTAGTTTGTTCTTTTTTAAGGCTGAGTAGTATTCCATTGTATATATACACCACATCTTCTTTATCCATTCATCTCTTGACGGACATTTAGGTTGTTTCCATGTCTTGACTATTGTGATAGCAGTGCTATGAACATAGGGGCGCGTGTACTTTTTAATAATACACTATTTTTGATGAACATTTTGGCAAAGATTTTTGAAAAGATCAGGGATTCGCAAAAGTGTAAAAAATGGCATTCATACACAACAAAATGGGAATTTAAATAAGACAAGCTATTGGGCTATTTGGTCATGATCAAGAAATTTTATATATCATTTAACCCAGCAGTTTTATTGCCAGGCTATCTAAGAAAATATGGATTTATACAATGAGGTAGTTAGTAAAGATATTCTTCAGTGTTATTTCTAATAACAAAACATAGAGAGCATCCCCAAGTTCTTAATAGGTGTTATTTGGAAAATGGAATATTATGAAGCTGTTGAAATAGTATCATAATGACGTTTAAAGACACAGGAAATTTTTTCATACTAATTTGTTAAAATAAAAACTAAAGAACAAAAATGTTCTTTGTGATCTCATTTGAAATATTTTTAAAGCATAAAATATTTCCAGAAAGCACAAAGATCTCAGAATCTATGGAGGGGTGCAATCTATGGTCACATAATATTCATGGAGCCAATGTACCTTTTTAAATTTTCTACTCAGAACCTGTGTTACTTCTGTAAACAGAAAAACCATTTTTTTAAATTAAAATTTTACGGCAAATGAGCAGTCTAGGCAGTAAGTGCGTGGGCAGTTTAAGGAGGACATCTTCAATGTGAACTGCCTAGTCACAGATGCCCTCAGGAACAACGTGGTAGTTAATATATGCCAATCATTTACTTGCTACTGAACATTTAAGTACTGGCTAAAGAGTCAGAAAACACAGAGTTTCCAGTTCATTACTTATGAGCTGTTTGGACTCTGGACAAATCACCTAACTGCTCTAAGAAATAATTTCCCTAGCTGTAGAACCTCTATTTCATAGGCTTCTTAAACAGATCAAATGAAGTAATGTTTTGGAAAACATAATGAACAAGCCACAGTCACACACAAATGTTCGGAACCGTTACCGTTTATTCCAGTAACGTTTCTAAAATTCTCCACCGTATTTATCTTTTCCCTCTTTTGACTTTCCCAAACTAGATAAATATGACTTAATCTCTTTGCATATCTAAAATTCTTTTCCTACTTATTTATCAAGCATCTACGCACTTTGAAAACCCAATCAGAGGATTTGTTATTTTTGGATGTAGGGTATCTTTTTTGGTAGGTTCCAGTACTTTTTTTTTCAGCAGTTAGATGATTCAGGTGTTCTTGTAAGAAGAGGTGACAGCACGTCCTTCTACTCCGCCATCTTGAGCTAATCTCAAGGATTTGTTACTTTTATTAAGAGGGGACAATATTTCCTAAGATAGTTTTAAATGTAGTTTATTACAGACTCATATTTGAGGTTTCCTCATTTGTAAATTTTAGGAACATCGGTTGTTCAAAGTGCCCAGAACACCTATCACAGATAAGCTGCGAGCTTTCACACAACTAATACTTGTTTCACCACAAACGCAGGGGCAACAACAGACAAGCTTTTCATATTAATCATCATTTGCACGTGGCAACCACATACTTATTAAGCAAGTATTAAATATAGGGCTGTGGTGATAATTACATGAGGACAGACAGAAGATACAGGCTTAGACCTCTAGGACTTACCAGGTTAACATTAGTTCTGTTTTTTTTTCTTTTTAAACACTGGACTTCATGGGCATATGACTCATTCATTATTTGTATATCAGTGAACAATTAACATTAAATCTATATCTATATCTCTATATATATATGTCACAAACTTATAATGAGCATTTAAAAAATTCCTTATAAAAATTCAAATTTATTCTGGGTAAGAGTGTGAATATCAATACTTTTGAAAACTGTATTATATACATTTTATAGGAAAAATTACTTTGGGTTATGACTTGTGACTTTCATTTAAACTACACATTTTTAGGTTATGACTTGCTACTTTCGTTCATACTACAGATTTCTGAACAATAAATAGTGACCTCAATAATCCCCATCCACCAAGAAAATGAATTAAGATATAGAAAATATATTTTAAAAATGGACATTTTTATTCCATAACTTATTCCCTGGAACAAAGTAGAAAAGACCATGGAAGCTATATTGGCACATATAGGCCATTGGGGTCTGACCAAGTAAATCACCGTTCAGTACTCTAAATGGTACCCCAGGGACTTCCCAGACTTCATGCTACTTTGACGGCTGTACATTAGCTGGAATTCAACATAAGTTATACTCATTTACTGGCTGACTGCAGACTGAGATTCCATTCCATTTCACATGCAGGAGTTTAACAGCACTCCAGTGGCCTACGAGACTTAATGCAACTTCCACAAGGATCTAACTTACGTCAGGCAGAGATGGACATGCGGGAGAATCAGGCTCAGGCAGTATTAATTTTTAACCCCAGAATCAGATCTGCAGGGCTGCCCCACCCGCCTCCACGGAGGACTTAGGATAGAGAGCTGATAACTTTTAGTCCAGGCCACCAGCACTGGATTTCTTCAACAGCCTGCTTCCTGGTCTCCTGCCCATCTTCCGGCCCCTACGGCTCATTCTCCACACCAGCAGTAGAATACTTTCTCTAAGGTGCATATCTCATCTTCTCACTCCCTTGTTAAAAAAGTAACTGCCCCCTATTAGCCTCAGGATCAAATTCAAACTCCTTACCAGGGCTTATTTATTAGGCCCTACTTGGTCTGACTGTAGTTTCTCTCTTAGATTTCTTTGATCTCTTCCCAGGAACTCCCAGCCCCCACCCACCCAGATACACATTCCAGCCTCATACAAGGGAAGCAACACGCGGTTCTCTGAAGGTTACTCTTTGCACCTCTCCCTCCCTCCCCACTCCCACTATATCCTGGCTAACTTCTAATCAGCTTGCCAATTCAGCACAGACTAGAAACTCCTTTCCCGAGAAAAACCTTCCCCGAATTCTCCTTTTTCCTCCTAAGCCTGGGTTACTGAATTTCTCTCTGTCTCCCTCTCCTTCTCTGTGATGTTTATATTTTATATATATGACATATATGAACAATAAAAATGGAAAACATGCATTGAATGCTTACTATATGTTAGGAATAAGTTCATCTTTCACATGCTTTATCTATCAAAATAACTCGAAGCTATAGGGAACCAGAGGGTTAGGTTAGGGTAATATAGCTTCCATGGCATGGAAGTAAAATTAAACATAGCTCCATCTGGTTTTAGCGTCTATACGATGCTCTCTCATGTCCTCTTACCCTGTTCTCTGTTGCTTTATGGGAAGATCTGAAGTTTACTAAAGTGTTCCCAGGGATCATTCTAAAAGGATGAAAAAAAAACAAAACAAAACACAGAACACCATAGGAAGCAAACATAGAACCAAAATAGAAGTGACAAGAATAATCATACTTAAAACATATCAAGGGCTTACTCTGAGCCAGGCCAATCGAATATTTTACATGTTACAACTCACGAGCTCTCACAACCACCCCTCAGCAAGGTACTATTATACCCCATTTTACAGATGAAGAAACTACCCAAGATCATAAGCAAGTGTGGCAGACCTGGGGTTCAATCCCAGGTCATCTGGCTCCAGAGCTGAAGTTCTTAATCTCCGCCGTGTATTGCCTCTCAAAGTAACCAGGGTTCTTTTTCCTTTAATATATATATTTTTAACCAGCATATTCAACATATGGCTAACTATCTGCCATGGAATCACCAGGAGGTGTTTGTTAAATGGCACAAATCTGGGCCCCTCCTCAGCCACAGAAATCACCATCTTACCGAGGCAGGAGGGGTAGGATGTGACCTGAAAATCCACAGGTTTACCGAACACCTAAAGTTCCTGATTTCTAGCCACTATGTTTTAGTACCAATTCAACTGGTGTTTTAGCAACTGCTTCAAAAACCCCCACTAGTATAAGTTTTGTTTTTACACTAAGAAAATAATCACACTCACCAGGAATTTAAAGAATGGAAGCTTCTCAGAGACTGTTTTGGGTATTTGTGGCCCTTGAGCTGGGCTAAACAAAGCTCATGGGGAGTAAAGGGTCTGATAGCTGATCTGATGCAGACTGGGTGCCAGTATTACCAGATGAATTTCACCGAAGCTTAGAACACCACAAAGCAAAGGCAAAATAGCAATGACAATGCTCCTAAGAAAGCGTCCGTGTGTAGCTACTAAACGCACTTCCTACTCTACACAGGCCTGGGAGACAAGGCACATTTGTGTAGAAGGCCACCATGTACCAGACTTAAGCATGTATGCTACAGGGGAGAAAGGGCAGGACATGACCAGGAAAAAGAGACCTCCTCCTTCCATTAAGATCCATCCTCTTGAGAGTTTCTGTTCGATTCACAAGAGTCTTCACTTACAACGTTAGGTCACAGAATTAGGCTTAGTACTGAGAATTCATTTATCAAAATAATACAGAAGTCTTTTCCTTCCTAGATCCAAAAGATTTTACATGAAAAGTCACCTCTAGGTAAAGAGAACAGAAATATTCTATGATAAATTGTTTTACATTTTATGTAACATATCATGAAAATTCCCCAAAGTAGAAAGAATTCCCATTTCGAATCCATTGTTTCTCACTCAAGGAGTTTGGCAGAGATTGGTTCAAATGGAGCTCCAGTAATGCCCAATATTATTCTTGGTAGAGTTTGGAATTAAGTTACCTTCCAAGCAGGGTGGCAAGTGGTGATACTTTCTTCCCCACTAGTGAAAAGCAAATCTTATCTGTTTAAATAGTTCACTATTGTGAAAAATCATAGCCATTCTTCTTTTTTGGCATGGAGGGGAGACGCTCATTCCCAGACTAGAACGCTGGAAAAATCTTTCCTTTCAGAACCTTCTCTAGGAGACAAAATTATTTTTCATTCCATTGCCTTCTTTTTAAAGTTGAAAATTTTTATATTCTGAATGGGAAGATTATATATGTTATACCATGAAAAAAAAACAAACCTTTCCACGTTAGTTCAGTCCACAGCAACTACTGGCACATCTAATTGGCACACTTACTACTCTAGAGGGTGTTGTGGACCAAAAGAAGCGGGTGTCATGAGTCTATCCTTTGAGGAAAGTTTAAAAACACACAATCTCATGAAAGCACCACCAGGAAACATTAGCTTGTGTTACCTACATGAGCACCACAAGTTCTGACATGGAGCTGCTCAGTCAATGAAATGAAAACATCTGATTAGACTGAGAAGGACAATACACAGAAAATACACAGAAAATGTCAAGGAGCGTATTCCTGGTACACAGTCAGTATAAACTATCCAAAGGAGAAGATGTGAGAGTGAAAGGTTTATAGGGAAGTAGG
>NW_006787756.1:627104-645173 GCF_000442215.2 Lipotes vexillifer
GAAAGAGACTAAAGGTAGGTGACAGAAGTTTCTTGATCATTTAAGAAAAGAATAACAGTTCAGCAAAATGACATTCTTTATCGGAAAAACCCAGGAATCTGAATGTTGATCATACCAATGTTAGCATATTGGGACGCGGGAAATGTTATGATTCTGATTTTCCTTTTAAGGATTGGAGGATGTGTTATAAATACAAAGATATTTTTGTTTATATGACTGGGCCTGGAGATGGGGGTGGGTTAGCGTTTGGGGTGGAGAGGTGGGGATGGAGGTGCCCAGGAGAGGAATATGCTTACCAAGCTACTTTCCAAGGCTTGCCTGTCCACAGCTCATTACATGAATTCAGGATGGGGTACCCGCTAACCTGAAAACTCATTCATTTTTGCTCCTCTTATTTAATGTTTTTCTCCGTCAATCCCCATTTCCCATCCTTCATGATCTGGCTAATGTCCTATCTTCCCAATAAGCTTTCCCTGACTGTTCTTTTCTGCACTGATTTTACCTTCTGGGAACTCGAGCTCACTAATAATTGATACCATTGTTCTCCGAACAGCACTAAACAAGGCTTCATTGGCCTTGCTTTTATCCTGACCATAGGTTCCTTAAATTCATGTGTTTTACTTATTCACCTGTCTCACATGGACAAGGAGAAACCACGTCGGACTTTGAAGGGTTTCGTGTAGGCTCCAGTAGGAGACAGAACTGGTACTTGAGTTTCAATCCAGGATGGTAATGACAACAGGGTCCAGCGAGAATACGACTGTCATAAAGAAGCAGGTGTAGTAACAAGAGGAAATCTTTCCACAATTTTGTGTGTGTGTGTGTGTGTCTGGTAACGGTGGCAGAAGGCTGTTTGGAAGAGTGATTTGAAGGCCCATCTCTCAACTTCCTTATTTGTTTGGCAATGAAAAAGACAGTGGGGAAAGGCAAAATAACCAAATAATAATTGTTTATTTCTCAGATTTTATCTAAAGGACACACACTTTACTGGTTTCTTTTAAACTGGATGATATACGAAGGACTAGCTTTAAAAATTAGATTATAGGGGCTTCCCTGGTGGCGCAGTGGTTGAGAGTCCGCCTGCCGATGCGGGGGACGCGGGTTCGTGCCCCGGTCCGGGAAGATCCCACATGCCGTGGAGCGGCTGGGCCCGTGAGCCACGGCCACTGAGCCTGCGCGTCCGGAGCCTGTGCTCTGCAGTGGGAGATGCCACAGCAGTGAGAGGCCCGCGTATCACCAAAAAAAAAAAAAAAAAAAAAAAAAAAATTAGATGACAATCACTACTTTAGATGTAAATTACATGAAGAATATTAAATACAGGACTTAGAAGCACCTTCTGGAAGGATTTAAAATATGTCTGAATTTCCGGAAAGAAAATCCAGCAGGGTTTTAAATCAAATAAAATATTAAATTAATTAAGCATCATGAATTTTGAACAGCTCATAAAATATCACTGAATCTAGCTCAGATATTGGTATTTCATGGGTACATGAATGAAAATAAGAGCCTTGCTTGCAGATGAAAAATCTCAAATTTAGAACACAATAACATCCTACGATTTTACAGTCCATTTATATTTCAGTATTTCCACATCCACTGTCTCAGGTTATCTCCCACATCAGTATGTGAGGTAGGATCCTTGTCAGAGAGAGAATGGTGATTTCCTGGCCCAAGGACTCTGAGTTAGGGAATGGCCATTATCTCCACTTCCAGGCCACCATTTACCGTTCTACCACACAAAATGCACCCTTTAGATGCTCTGATTCAGCAATGTTGAAAGTGAATTATATATTGTAAAAAGTCATATTTTTAATTTAACTTCAAGTTTTTATTATTGAAGTAGAGTTGACTTACAGTGTGTTAGTTTCTGGTGTACAGCAAAGTGATTCACTTACACACACATATATTCTTTTTCATTAGTTTCTGGTGTACAGCAAAGTGATTCACTTACACACACACACATATATATATACTCTTTTTCATATTCTTTTCCATTATAGGCTATTACAAGATATGGAATATAGTTTCCTGTGTTATACAGTAGGTCCTTGTTGTTTACCTATTTTATATATAGTAGTTTGTATCTGCTAATCACCTATATGTGGAATCTAAAATATGATACAAGTGGACTTACTTACAAAACAGAAACAGACTCACGACAAATTTATGGTTACCAAAAGGGAAAGGGGTGGGGAGGACAGAAAAGTGGTATTAATTTTTCGCTGGACAAACATCACAGACACACAAAGGGTAGAGACAAGGGCATCTGAGCAATTTCATAAATAATGATCTCATTTCTAAAAGACTTCTTCATTGTAACTCTTTTGAGGCTGGTAAATACTTTTAAAAGTAAATTATATAGTCACCCAAGGATGGTGTATCAGAAATACTGGCTTTCTTCTTGTCACCATCAGGGGTTGCTATAGGGAAAAGGTGGTGGTCTCGTCAACCAACCGTAACAAACAAGAAACAGTCTTGCTAGAAGACCCTGTGTGGCCACCCAGTTCTATAGATGCTAAGCGATTGTAGTTTAAAAATAAACCAACCCCTCCAAACCTTTATTAATAAATCCTTACTACTTTTTCATAGTTAAGAAGAACCCAGCCTATGTTGATTTATAACATGATTTAAAATATCAAATCAAAGTTTTGTGTGTTACTTAACCTGGAGAACACTGCCCAGCTATAACTGCAAAAAAAAAAAAAAAGGTAACATGTAGGTCAAAGGTCTACTTAACAGAGAACAAGGACTCACATTAAAAACCAGAATCCCAGCCAACATAAGAATGCTGGAACCTGCTGGGGCCTGTCTGTATTTCCCATGTTTTAGAGCATTTTCTAGCACTTACTCGGCAAGCAGGATGCTATTTGTCCCTCGTGTATTTTCACAGAAGTCCATTTGCTTTCCTTCCCTGGCCTCTTTGCCATGGGCTATGTCCATCATCGGGCGCAATCTATGTGGCAGAAGTCAGTGGAGCTCCCTGCGGAAAAGCCTCTGAAGGCCAGATGGGCTATTTAAAACCAAAGTTTTCCCCTTTTCTTACAAGAAGGCTTTTAAATGACCAAGTTTTCCTTTTTATCTCAGTAATAGTTTTTCTATTTCAAAGACAATTTGTAACTAGGGTAATAAAAAATACAAAACCTTGTTATTTATCTTTCTTTGTCTATCTCTCTGTATTTTAATAAAAACCAATTCATACCGACAATAATTTGGGTATTGATCTCTGATTAATTATTGCTATTACTGGATTTCAAAAGATCTCCATACAATTTTCAACACTTGTCATTTGAAATAACACAAGATGCCAAAAGAACTGAAACAAAATATTACTGTTAAAAAAATCAACTTAAGCAAAAAAACAAATTCTAGAATGCAAAAAATTCCACAAACTAAAATATAAATGTGAGTAGAATGGCAAAGCAATTAAGAGAAATTGTGAACATCAGTGCAAGCTGCAATAGCTTTTCTCCAATTGTAACTCATCTGTCATTTTACACCAGAAAGTGCAAATCTCGAAGGCTTTATCAGAGCAGATTATTAAAAAGGTTTAATAAATATTTTCTTAAAACCATATATTTGAAGTTAGGAAAAATACCATTTCTATAGATAATGAAAAAACTTTAACAGTACATTTTGGTAAGCAGTTTTGAGGTTCTAAAAAACTAATAAACTGAAAGACTTCAACTATATATTTGAAAAGCTATAGCCAGGCAGACCAACGGAAGTCAGGGTGGTTGTCCTTATTAGATTATTATTGGATGCTTCCCGCTTCATAACGAGCCCCAGATCGGCGAGGTGCAGAGAACTGTGGAGCTGTCACCCTTCCGCGTCCCATTAACAAACCCCTGTCCTTGTTTTTTGTCTCTCCTCGCTGGTTGGAACTCCAATCTCTTTAACAGAGCAAACAACATTATATACAAAGACGGAGTTAGAATTCGTGTGATTTTCTCCTCTAAAAGAGAGCAATAAAACCGAAAGGAAAATAAACCAAGCGGGGTTTCCAGAGCCCTCTGGGTTTCGGGCGTGCGCATCTGTGTAGTCCCTCCCATCTATCGTGGCAAATCCTGACACCTTCTTGCGGCAGAATGACAGGAATGTCCCCACCTCACTGCTTCTCTGGGGCACTAAAACACTCAGAAAGGCATTCCACACAACCTCCGCGATTCTGTGATGTCTCCATCCAGCTCCACCTACTAGCGTGAACACAGGGGAAGACTGCTTTGAACAAACTACGATAATAAAGTAACCAAGGATTTTACGATGCTAAATTCCAAATTCGTTTCCCCAAATGAAGAGAACTAGAGTTCTTATGAATCTTAACTTCCAGCTGCCATTGTGAAACAGACCTTTCCACTCCCAGCAAAACATTTGTATATTTCAGACATACCACCAAATGAAATGAAAATATGAGAAGAGATGGTCACCCCCTGCAACTGTCGATCAATAGAGCTAAGCTATTAGGGAAAGCTGGGTTTGCCTCAAAGCTGAAGCTTAACCAGTTAAGAGACCAGACTTAACCTGAATTACTCTTCGTGTGAAAATTGTTTGCACTTCCTTATCTCAAACAGATTGCTAAACAAAATGTCATTTTCTTCCTATGACTCAGCCTCAAAATTTTGAACAGTTTCTTGTTTTCTGTGGTCGATGGTACTCTTAAGTCTATAGTGTATAGGATGGGCGGGGGAGTAAATGAATGAATGGGGATGCCCAGCAATAGGTCTGGAACTTGTGTTTTTAAGAAATTATAACTAAAAGCTTGATTTCAAGTCAGATGCCTCTTTTACATAAAAGGAGAATAAAATTTGCTTATGACAAGCTTGGCAGATATTCTGTGAAACGGGTCAGTGAATCATAGGCTAAAGCAGTTTCTCCTAAGTTTTCTTGCCCTTAGTACATGTACGCACGCACGTGTGCACACACGCACACACACACACACACAGACATACGCATAAACTCACACGCCCCCCCCCCTTCATTCCTGTTGTCAGTGCCCTTTGATTGGCAGCATTGAAAACACTATCTACAGGATCTGCACGGTTGACCCAGGGGTCTCCAGGCACCCTCTGTCCGTCCACACTCCCTCATTCAACTCACTCATTTGCATCTTTGTCAATGGCGTGTGAAGAAAAACCTCACACCATCCAAAACGTCTTCCAGAAACACTGAAGCTGACCCTGGGGAGCAGGCAGATGTCAAAAACTACCAGCAAGGATTTCACCTCCTCAGGGTGAACTCTACAGTTGTCCACGAACAGTAACATCTTGTCTTTCTCTGTTAAACTTAAGTTTCTAATCTTTCACTGGATGTACAAAAGAGATCCAATAAAAGCAGACATAGAATTTTCCAGAATCTTGCAGCAAAGGTAAAAGCAATCAGATTTTCCAGTCCCTGAGGTTTTACTCTGTGGGCTTTTAGTATTAGTGCATTTAAAAACTAGTGCATTTAAAAATCTGATCCTTGTTTGCCTTCAAACGGCATGTGCCAGATTCACCGAAGCCTGCCACGGACATAACCGTTGAACATTGGCGCTGGAAGGATCCAGAAGGTTCACCTGGACTAAACGAGGGCACCAAGGCTGGCCTAGTTCACAAGATAAGGCAGTGCCAAAACGCCCACAAATTACCAGTTAAATCTTTTCCTTAAGTGCCATGAAAATGTTAAAACACAGACAGTGCTCGGAAATGAGTTCTCTAAAAAAAGTTTTCTAAGCTTCACGAGCTGGTATTTTTTTTTTTTTTTTTTACTACTTACATAGCTAGCCGTGTAATGCAGTATCTCAGTTCCCAAAAGGGCAAATCCACCCTTCAGGAAACATACTACAGGCAACTACATTTCGTTGTTTTTGTAGTTTTCTGTAAGCGCCTCCCCTATAGGTGCAGTCATTTAAGCGTATAGAAAACATGGCAGGGTCTGACAGTTCTAAACCATTCTCCATTTTGATGTATTCGTCAGCATTTTCAGATTCTTATCCTTCAAAGCCGCTGTTCAGGGTCGTTGCAGGGATGAAATAATATATGTAAAATAATTAGAAAAGTGCTGGGCATATGATAAGTGCATATGATAAACAGTAGCCGTTTTTGTGTGTTATGGGCAGCAGAGTTTTCCATCTCGATAGAGCATAGCTTGTCACGTTCCCATCTTCCTCCCTAATCTTGGTTTCTGAACTAAATAATTTGGTGTTTACATGGCTATTACCTCACTTTTCCCCACCAGTTCCTCGCACTCAAGTCGCACTGTGGCTGCAGGGATTCCTGGGGCGTAAGAACCTGGTTGATACCGCTTTCTTTCCCATCACTGCAGAGCTGAGTTTCTTTGTCCGTGGCCCTTCTGTGTTACCCTATGCTCCTGCTTTCCAGCACCCACCACCGCTGCTGCCAACACAGCCATTTCTCTCTTCTGATTTTCTTCTTCACGTTCTTGGCTGTTCTCTCTTGTTTCTTCTGTACGTTTGTATCATGTACACAAAGCCTGACCTTTTTGAAAGTGATTCTCCTTCCTTGCCAGCACATGAGTTAGATCTAGCTCTTTTTTTGCTATGCTTATTTGGTTACTGGGTTCTTGGAGCTCTCTTTGCTGGTTATATATATATATATATATATATATATATATATATATATACACACATATATATGTGTATAGACACATATATAATAGTATATATATTAAATTTTTTATATTTATTTCATATAGAGAGAATTTTTTTTCCTCTTGGGGAATGGGAGAGAAGGAGAATTTAGGTAACGCTTCCTAATCTGGAACTATTTCAGAAGGCTGGATTATGATGATGATAACAATAATAATCACCCCTCCCCCACCACTACCACATCACTGCCACAATGAACACAGTAAATAAAAATAAGCCTTTGAATGCGGACTACGTGCCAGATGTTGGTCAGAGTGATATACACGGATAATCTCAATGAAACCTCACAATACTACTGTGGGAACAGATAATATTATCCCCACATTTGAGACGAAGAAATAGAGACATGAGACGTCAAGCCCCATGCTAAAGTCCCACGGACAGCAAGGGCAGGGCTGTTGGACAGGCAGCCTGACTCTAGAATTTACGCTGTTCGCCAGAGTGCAAGATTTCACTCTACCTTTAAGTCCAACCTTCTAAATCTCACAGAACCAAAGAGGTGATCATCAAAAATTTTCCTGAAGTGAATCAGCGTAACACCCACTGAGTCATCCGGGTTACTAGAATATTTCTTCTAGTATCGTGAAATCCTAATATTATGAAATCTTAATAACTAAATCTCTGAATAACTCATCATCATACCTTATATTTAAAAGGTATATATTTAAAAGGTCAAAGGATATTGGAGAAAGTACTAGGTAAAATGCTCCCAAATCCCTAAAATACATATACTGTCATCCAAGATTCTAAGATCTTTTAACAGATATAACATTGATATAAGCAAAAATCACCGTTATTCGTTAAGGATAATAGAGTTTAGAGAATTTTGACAATAATTTCAGACACTGTAAAAGTTTTATATTAAAAAGAAGTATCGAAAAGACAAAGGTCAACAGACTCCCATGACTGGGCACAGTGGATAAAATCATTTCATCCACTTCATTTTTCACAATGCACTTAATATTTAAGAAATACATATTAATCAGAGTTTACTTATTTATCCACATTTGACCATAAGGAGTTTATAGCATATTACGTATCGTTATCCATCATCAGACTGGCAACTTTCAAGTTAATAGCATATTATTCTTTGGCTTGGTGTGTGAAAGTCATATTTTAGATTATTCTGAAAATGAGTGAGGTGCCATCATAGAAATATCCATATGAAATAATACCTCAGTCACGGAAAAAGGGCTCTAAAATCCCACTGGAAAGGCCATTCAACCAGGGGATGCCTAAAAACACAGAAAGTTGTAATGCAACATCCCAGATGCAATGAAACCTATAACTAGAAAAGCAATGCTATATTTGCTATATTTGGCGCTACACATGTCCTTATTTCTGCTCTACAATAGACTTTTTTCCGCCTCCAAATTAACGTTCTTTTCTCCTCTTTCATGTCCACTCTTCTCTCTACACTGACGCTATGCTTACAACTCTTGACAGCTCGTTAGTCCTCTTAGGAATTTTCTTGCCACATAAGCTTTGGATCTGCGAGGGCAGAAAGATAAAGCTAAGTCAAGGGCAATATTTCTCGAACTCTCTGAGACACACAGCACGCTTCTCTTCTCCTAATCCTTCCCAGGCTGACAATTTAGCAAAATATAATAGTTATGTAGGACTAAAAGAATGAGGTGAAAAAAGAAAAGACACAGAGTGCGTGTCCGATTTCACCACCATAAGATTTACTACGGACGTACCATGAAAGTTTCTAAACACTTAACTCACAATTTCTGTACTCAGCCCATTGTGGATGGTAACCAAAGGGCTGCACGTGGGCTCAAGCCCAGGAATCACACATGTAGTTATCTCTCCTCTCCGGAAGGCACTTCACCTGTTTCATTCTGCCCTTTAGGATCCACTTCTCCTTAAAGAGACTGGATGCCCGGAGTAGAACGGAACCGACCATAGTGCCAGATTTTTTTCCCCATAACTCTCCTAAGACTCTGCAATTGCATAACGTATTTGTCTGTTTGTCTACTGTCTCTCTCCTTGACACAAAAGAAAGCTTCAGGAGCCAACAGACTTTGCTTGCCTTATGATCCGTTTCATTACTAAAGCCTAAGACTATTCGATTCTTCAATGAAGTCTCATCAATTTTTGTTCTTTTTATCCCTTTACTTAACTGATATTCAGCGTGTGGAGAAACACAGTTCTTTTCCAAGAGCAGCTTTCAAGTTTTGGAATCAAGCACATGAGTAATATCCTTCTAACACTAAATGCTATCTGTCATAAGGTAATTTAAATTTTGTAGCCATCAAATATATCAAAACTTTACAATCCATGCCTTTTTATACCAAAGGCAAAACCAAGTATGAAAGGATTAATGAATCTGGTCCCATACAATTTCAGCTTCCCGTGCAGGAAAAAAAACCTCTTAAAAACGATAAACCGGAAATACATCTATAAAACATTACTAAAGTTTAAGAGACGTAATATAAGCAATAGTAAGAAAAGGCAAACACCACCATGCAAGAAAAGAAAAACTGGTTTATCAGCTCAGTTTTCTAAAAATACACATGAAAACAACAATAAAATCTCGGACCTTCCAAAATGACAATTTTTTTAAAAAGTAAAATATTTAATGTGTTCACGCTAATTCACAGCCCTTCCTTGTGGAAATATATAACAAATCCCTAAAAGAGTTGAAAACAGTTTACCTAGCAATTCCACACTTAAGTTTACTCAAAGGAAATAATTAAGCTTGCACATAAGATATTCGTGGCATTGCTCCAGACGTCCAGTAATAGGGGGGTTAAATAAGATATATCTGTGAAACCATGCAGCCATTAAAATGATGCCATGAAATAGATTTTATTGATGTGAAAAGCTGTCTATAACATATCTGTTACTTAAAAGAGCAGGTTGCTAAGTCTACCAGCGGATGAATGGATAAAGAAGATGTGGTATACACACACACACACACACACACACACACACACACACACACACACAATGGAATTCTACTCAGCCATAAGAAAAGAAAGAAATTTTGCCATTTGCAGCAACAAGGATGGACTTGGAGGGTATTATGCTAAGTGGAAAATGTCAGACAAAGGTGGACAGATACTGTATCATGTCACTTATATGTGGAATCCAAAAAATAAAACAAATTAGTGAATATAACACAAAAGAAACAGACTCACAGATACAAGAACAAACTAGTGGTTACCAGTGGGGAGAGGAAAGCAGGGAGGGACAAGATAGGGGGAGGGGATTAAGGGGTACAAACTATTATGTATAAAATAAATCAGCTACAAGTATGTATTGTACAACACAGGGAATATAGCCGGTATTTTGTAGTAACTATAAACGAAATATAACCTTTAAAAATTGTGAATCATCATTATGTTGTACTTTAACTTATGTAACATTGTACATCAACTACACTTCAATAAATAAACACATAAATTTTTTTTAAACAGCAGGTATTTAAATCTACTATAGCTTGGCCCTATTGAAAGGATGCATATCATTTGTTAAACTGATTAGCGGTAAAAACAAAATATTAGGAGAATGTTTAAATTATGCGAGAACAATTTTCAAGTATTTTAGACACATTTGCAAGATAATAATCTGCTAATTACAGTAATGCCTACTCTTGAAACAGCTCTGACAACGTAAACTTTCAGCTGTCATCCATATGACTTGCACTTACATTATGTTTTGTCTATAGTTTCAAAATCAGAACCCAGGGGTGGGTCCTTGGAAGCAATAGCTTGAAGATGCACTGAGTGGCTGTCAATTTGATCTCCTGGTCTTTGGCAGATCGTTTAGTCAACACCTATCACATGCTCTATTTCCAGAGCTGTGATAAGAAAATGAAGAAAACATACCCCTTTGAGACAGGCTGATTGGCGACACCAAGTGCCAGGGTTTTTAGCATGTATCATACTACAACCTCTTACATCACTGACTTTGCTTTTTTTTTTTTTCACTCTTTTTTTAGTTGATAGAAGCAAAGGCAGAAAACTTCAATGACACAAAGAATTTTAGAGCTTTTTGTAAAAGAACCTGAGTGACCATCCAGTCTAACCCCTGGATGTTATAAGTATGGAAATTTAGGCCTGGAGAGCAGGGAAGTAAAGAGCCATACTAGAACCAGGTATCTTGCCTCCAAGCCCAGTCCACTTTCACCATCATCCGCTACTTACACAGAATATCAGGTGCCACTTTAGAAAGTAATTATTGTCCCACAGGATTAATGAAAAGAGCAATGCCAGTGTGTATACAGACCTTGCATCTGGTAGCTGTACGGTGCCTGTCCAGGTTGAGGGGTCCCAAAGCTTGTACCATAGCTGAGAAATCCTGTCTGTCCAGGTGACTGAGACTGTGACAATCCACCTTCAGTCTTGATGCCTGCCCACAATGCACCTAAATCAGTTAGTGATAGCTTATCTATCTGTTCATTTTCAAAAGCTGGTCCATATACAAAAACACTCGCACAACTATCCAATTACAAACGCTTCCCCCCCAGTGTTATCTCAATAACCAAGGCCACAGAGTGAAATACCCTTCACTATAACTTCAATTAAAAAGAATAAAACCAGGATTATTACAGATTTCAATGCCTAGCCGCACTATTCTTTTCTGTTGTCTTCCTGAATTCCATTTTCTATAAAATTTAACTCCAGTGATATCATTTCTATAATTAGTTGTATTGCTTTACAAGAGTTTAAGATCTTTACAGTCCAGAAATGGCCATAATTAAACTTGAACATTACTCTAGATGTTGTTGCATTAACATCAGAATCAAAATATATTTTCTCAAAAGTGATTAATTAGAGTCTCTAGCCTCATAACATTAAAGACATTTTTTTTCTTTACCCTTTCTACCACAAAGCTGATTTTAGTACACAACGCATTTTGAGGTCAGAGGTAGCAATATTGGGCATAGAACTAAGCAACACAGGGGGAAACCTTCTCCCAGATATCCAGATCCTACCAGGCAGTAAGCACAAGAGAAGCAGAATAATAAAGAACTCGATCTTATAGAACAGCACAGTGCTTTATAAACAGCACAGAGAAACTGACAAGTAGTTCTCTGTTTGTCCCTTATAGTTTCAGGTTTTTATTCAAATATAATTGTTTTAAGCGTAACATAAAGTACACTTCCTTTTCATCACATCATAATATAATGTATTTGTGGCCCCCCAGTATTTCCCAAAGTGCCAGGCTGACATCCTAATTTCAGGACTTGGGTTTGGCAGTATCGTTGTACAGGGCTCAGCCCTGGATCATAATTAAAGACAGTCATGAAAGTTAACAACTGTCCTTAATTCCCACAGAGGGAGGGGATGAAAATTTCTGCCAAGGGAATTCACATTTTGGAATAATTTTACTTTTCACTTAAGATAAATAATATCTTTGGGATCTAGAATACACAGTAGTCTCACTGTTTATTTCCATTTTAGGGGAATTTCATCAGCAGAATGAAGTTAGGTAACTTTCCTAAGGCAGTGGAAGGATCTGACTCTTGGCGAAGAGAGCCTACTCTAATTCCTGAAGTATATCTAAGTAACCTCATAATGGCCTTACATTTCAGTCTTAACACAACCTTAGCATTTTTTTTTTTTTTTTTTTTGCGTTACACGGGCCTCTCACTGTTGTGGCCTCTCCCCTTGCGGAGCACAGGCTCCGGACGAGCAGGCTCAGCGGCCATGGCTCACGGACCCAGCCGCTCCGCGGCATGTGGGATCCTCCCGGACCGGGGCACGAACCCGTGTCCCCTGCATCGGCAGGCGGACTCTAAACCACTGCGCCACCAGGGAAGCCCCAACCTTAGCATTTTTAAAAAATGGGACTTTCCCTGTACAGGCAATCCCAAACCAATGAATAACCCACACTTCTAAATGGTCCCTGGAAAAACAAGTGCCCAAGACAGGTGGTTAGATGGCTCTAGAAAACTCCCTTCCTTTTCACGGTGTCACAATAGAGATTTTCCCCCTTCTCTCTCCAGGTGATGCTATAATGATCTGCTTCCAGTCTTCACCTGTGCCACCTCTGTTTTTAGCCTGGAGGCTCAGGATGGGAATCTCTGTGATAAGAACAGGTAAGGAAAAGCAGGAAGAGGTAGAAAACACCCCTAGCCACACCTGTGTCCATAGCTTCTATCCACAAGCTGTCAAACTCATCTCACTGGTCGACTCCACGCAGATCCAGTGAAGAATGGCACGACCTCTTCCTCCCTCCTCGTGGACCCCTTGCTCTTACTATGAGAAGATTTGCCTATCTTTTCTTATTGGGTCTAGGTGAAAAGTCAGGGGACACAAGTCCTTGGAGAAAGTCTTCTAGAACTATCAGGACCTTAACTATCAGCAGTTAAAACCTCTAAACGATGTGCTCTTCCTTCAGAGCAAGCAATAGGGAGAAGGCTGCCATATTTTCCCATGCACTGGCCCAAGAAAAAGAGAATGGCTGGTCAGAAGCACTGGGGCATCTCCTTGTCCTCAAGGTACGAAAAGAGAAGAAAGGAGATGATCAGAAAAATGCTAAGGACTGAGAATTATTCCCAGGAGATTTATAAGCATGGAAGGTCCTGGGATCAAAGCCCTTTACACTGAGACTCACTCTCACCACCTCCCCGATCCCCACCTACCACATGAAAATCCCCATCTTCATCCTACTAGTTCTGAGCCTAACCTCCGAACCTCTGCTCATCTCACTCTACTGGAACAACTATTTAGACAACAGGGCCATCTGTTGATGGTTTAGAACTAGAGAAGTCCTTACCCCGCAGCCCCGAAATTGGCAAAGGGCCCTTCCATGACTGAATGGGGAAGAGAAAGAAAAAACAAGAGAGTTGTGTGAGTGGCAGCCAAGGCAGTGACAGGAATGGTACCTTCCCCTGGCAGCACTGATAGGTCTACAGTACTTGAGTATTGTTTGTACTGGAAAATACATTTCTACTTCAAATAATCAGCTTACAAATAAGTTTTGAGGATATAAACTGGGGACTGCCTTAACTCACATTATAGAACTGAACTTACGCAATTCAAATCATAGAATCTTTTCCCTCTTTTAGCGTAAGAATAGTTTCAAAGTAAATTACAGACAAATTTGATCTATATTTAACGTTATTTTGAGAAACTTGACTAAAAGTCACGGAACTGAAAGATAATTCTAGAAAGTCCATTTTATGGCTGTTTTTAAAGTCTGGTTGAAAAACACCTCCCTAGATCACATTCAGTTGTGATCTTTTTAAAATAAAACTATGAAGGTTGAAGTCGTACATAATTTAGATTTTAATTTCTATAGATTTTATAAGAAATTTATATATGGCCAATTTGATTTGGGGTAAAGACAGAACAAAAAAGCAAAAAATAATTTACCTTCTAATGATTAATGAAATGCTTAAAGAAGAACATTATTTCTTTCAATATACTGAGAAAAGATTATTATGAAATAACGATAGCAGCAGAAACATAATTAGAATATTGATCACAAAATACTCCACCAGTTTTTTCTATCAGTCTTGCTTCCAAACTTTCATGTATTTTTTTCTGGATCACTAGGTTTTATTTATTTCTTAATAAAATGCCAATAATCCATATTTTTCTCTTCCAACAAGTTGCAGTTTGTTTAAAATTACAACTACCATTCAGTGGAAGTGAAGGTATTCTGGAATCCTAAGCTTTTAAAAAATTAAACTTTGAGGTCTGGCTGGATTTATTTTTAATTTACAGGTACTGACCCTGTAACAATTGAGTTAAATTACACTAAGATAAAGATAATCTCCAGGTGGGAAGGAACAAATAGGGATGTGAGCTTTAAATGTTTCCTGATTGGCCTCTTTAAAGTGCAGCCCAAGCCATGATATAGATCACTTTTCCTAATGGTTGATAATGCTGAAATTTGAGACTACTACCCGCCCCCTCAAGTTTAGAGCCAGGGTTTGTTGAACTCTGCTTGGACTTCTCTAATCATAGCTCAGCATCTGATAAATAGGAAATGAATCTTCACCCCAAAAGACTCCATTCACAGAAGTTTTATCAGAAATATGCACCAAAATACTTTGGATTCCAGAGCCAAGTGCTCAAGTGGCAAATTAAGAATTGAGATATAATTGGAAACAAAACAAAACAAAACAAAACAAAACGAGAGCAAGAGGGCATATGAACCATGGTATTTGCCACCTCTGACCTCAAGATAAGTAACTACCAGCTCTTCCAATGCTCATTAGAAACCATCATTTTAAGAATTTAGACACAAAAGGTGACCACCCTTTCTCAAGTGGCCCAAGAGGACCGTCTTTAAGTACCACTGCTGTGAAACTTTCACATGTACAGGTGTGCCCACTAGGCAACGGCAGTGCTAAAGCCGGGGGATTACTCACCATAGGAGGAAATTCCATAGGGCTGTCCCGGCTGTGGGTACGTGGCATAGGCTGTAGCTTGTTGCATTCCTGTGGTAAACTGTGTTTGCCCATATGCAGCCATAGTTTGTGAGGAAGGGGTAGGAAGAATATGTGGGTATGGTCTGCTATTTGTCAGAAATGACAGAAAATAGAAAGCCCATGCATTAGATGGAAACATGCAAGGTAACTGATTAACAACCAAATCACAAATTCTAGTTAAAGACTGTTTCTTAATGTATAACTTTCAAGTGTAATACACAAAGAACCAAAACACTACGGTGTCCCTCCTAGGTGATGCTCCAAATAAATTTGCGTAAATACATTTAGGTCTCTACGAAACACACTTTAGTTTAAATTAAGATGTAACACGTGGGCACCAGACACGACTTGAAATAAGGTAAAAGACTACTCAGAAAAGTTATTTATTGATTAAGAGAAAATATATCTTACTTGGAAGGATAAATCTGTGGTGGGGAGAATTGGTGAGACGGTCTTGGGCTGAAGCTACTGCTCCCAATGGCTGGAAAAAGAAAAATAATGCACAATAATCCAAGCAAAATACAAAATATGTATAAAGCATTGATATAGTTTCAGCTATAGGTTGGCCACATGAAAGCGTAGACCTTTTGGACCTGCAGAAATGGCAACTTCATAAGTCAACCTAATAGAAAGTTAAACTGTATTAAGGAACCTATAGGAACTGATCAAGTGATTCGAATTTTAAATCAACTCTTAGAAAACATAGTCATAATATTCTTAAATACCTGTCAGTGATGGCTTTTACAGTGGCAATACTTTAAGAGCACAGGGAGTCCAGGCCACTGGTTGGAAGCACCGCGCTGAAAGGGGAGGGATGAACTTGAATTACAGGGTTGGGTGGGACCGGAAGGTCCTCTGGTCTACTGTTTGTGTTCAACGGGACACACGCCCCTGAGACTGTGTTACTGAGAAATGCAGTCTAATCTCCTCTCAGGGAAGTAGAAATAAGACAGATCCTCATTTGCCTGCATTGATTCAGCAATTTTTTTTTTTTTTTAATAAGAATGCATTCCTATAACCATCTAAAATTTCTCAAGGTGCAAACTAAGCCCGTTTTTTCTTGCATGGAGATGGATATTCCTTTGCCTTTCAGTTATATATGCTCCACTTCAGCATTCAAGTCACAAAGGTTTCTTTTTTTAAGAGATGATTTAGGCATTCAAGCAGAATCTCATTTCTTTTTAATCACATATACTTGATTCAATACGTCTCAGAAATGCACGAAACTCTTCTATCAAATATTCTTTTACAATCATTCTGAACTAAAGAAGCCAAAAAAAAACATGTTTCTTTTTTTTACTAACACGAGGCCTTAAAATGGTGATTCTCAGCTTCTTCCATTGCTAATATGGGCCATCTATTTATGTACATAAATATCTACACATTTACATATATACACATTTACATAAATATATACATACACACACATACACACACACACACACACACACATATATATATATATAGGTATTTCCCCTTTTCCCTTCAAACTCATCCTATGCTTTTCCTGGCTAAGACGCGTATGCTTTGGGTACAATTATTGTAAGCTGTAATATGTTTATTTTCTTCTACGAATAATCACTGTCTGCAGAGGCTCCATTATTTATTCATTATATTCTACATTAAAACCCTTCATAAGCTTCCATAAACTCCAGGTTTTATACATTTTCATGATATCACATCAGTACAGTTCTGTTTCTCAAATGTAATTTTCTAGCTTGTGTTTGGGAAAACAGTGGTGGGTTTGGGTTAGAATCTTAAAACCTACGACTAATCCTTTCCCAGTAAAGCAAACAGGCCTAACCCAGTGACAAGAGAATAGATGAAGGTCGGCAGTACTCATGAGACCTGCCAGACTTCAACCCTCTGGCTGTTGGTCTGGCAGAGATGGAGGTCATATTAATGAGAGAAGGCAGGCCAGCTTGGCTGGTGTCCCCCATCTCTTGGCACATGTTGGGTCACAACTCTGTTCCAGGCATTGCACTCCATGCTGCAGATGCAAACACGCAAAGACGAGTCCTGTTGTCGCACGTGGGGAGGCCAACATACAAATAGCTACAGGAGGATTAAATACAATTTATAGAAGGGAGAGAATGCCTGGACCACAAGCGCTGCCACTTGCCCAGGCCACCTGCGATTACAACCTTTCTAATCCCCTCTTCTAGACCCGGAAAGAGACCAAGGGCAGAGAAGAGTTATCCAGCAGAGCTGCTGGAGGGGTAATATCTTCCCTGGATCATCATAGATAGAAAGAAGTGTTTAAAAAATGAAACCACAACACAAATATGTACTACCACCCAAAAAACCCCAAAGCCATCGGAGGATGGAAGCCACAGAAATCCCTTTTATTCTTTTCTTGCTCTATCCCTGTGTTTTTCAAATTATGGGTCACAACCCATGAAAAGATTGTAAATTCAACTTCATAGGTTCTGCTCAGCAATTTTTTATAAACAAATAGAATAACAGAATAGAAGATATCAGGGTGATTGTACAGCATAAGGTAGGTTCCATGAAGCTCTGATTTAGATTATATGCATAGTATATGTGTGTACACATGAAGAAAGATTTGGGAGGTTGCAGAGTGTGGTAATACAAACACAGTTTCTAGAATTAGAATTTAATTTCAGCTCAGGTTCAAGATCCAACTCTTCTATGTGGTCTTGGTCAAGTTATTTGATCCCTCTAAGCCTTGACATGTTCTCATGTAAAATGATGGCAGTAATACTACCTACACCTCATAGGATGGTTGTGAGGAGTAAATGAAGTAATGACATAAAGCAAATAATACTGCGTTTGTGTAAGAAATGTTTAACACCTCAGATTCCCGAATTCCCACTATCTTTGCCCCCATATCTGCCCTTTTCCTGTATTTTTAATTCTACTCAGTGGACAGCATCACCATCCACCCAGCAAAATGCTTAAAAACAGGATTCTTTATCCCCATTTTATATATGGGGCTAGAAATTAAGTAACATGTCCAAGCAAATAAATAGGAAAGCTGGTATTTGAACCCACATCTGCCCACTCTTTC